>NC_082639.1:70724166-71027196 GCF_028023285.1 Balaenoptera ricei | reverse complement strand
GAATACATATTCTATGCTGTGCTAAATGCTTTACATTTCATCTCTCACTTTGTATTCAAAACAAGCAAGTGTTTATAAGTGATAATATTGGTAGACATGTTTAATATTTTTGATGGAAATATTAGTTTTGGAAATCTAGGTTTCATTCCACAAACTCATCCTTTTCATTTATACTTTTCCTTCCCCATTGTCCTACTCACCAACTTTTAATTGTCTTTCTCCAGCTCTAGATTATTTTTCTGCCTTATGTTATTTCAACCTAACTTGGTATATAAAAATAGAATTTGAGGAAATAGCTACCCCACTTTATGCAGAATACTAAGGTTTTGTCCCCCATGGCTGTGGTCCAAACAAACCTAAAAGGGAGAGGTGGTTGGTTTTAGTTTCCTTGATTTGTTTAATGGTTCTGTGGGTGGTGGAGACCCTAAAGATG
The DNA here is from genome assembly GCF_028023285.1 of Balaenoptera ricei. Classification (NCBI taxonomy): domain Eukaryota; kingdom Metazoa; phylum Chordata; class Mammalia; order Artiodactyla; family Balaenopteridae; genus Balaenoptera; species Balaenoptera ricei. The sequence continues at coordinate 71,026,763 of NC_082639.1, read as the reverse complement.
CTGCTTTTCCACTCAAGGCCAATATTAATGAAGTACAGAAAATGAAAACTTATTCTGCTTTACGGTAACATCTGCTTCACTTGGCTACATATGGCCCAAATAGATCAATTTTTAAAAGCACTTTATTAGCATACTGAAAATTCCCATTAAACACTAGACTAGAACTCACTAAGTCACGCACTATATTAAAAACTATCCTTATGAGACTTCATAGGATAGGCCTGATACATTTTTCTCATCTCTAATATCAATGATTCTATTATACTTAATATAACTTAATTCTTTTGGTATTTCCAAATGAAAATTTACTTCATAATGTCAAGTTTTTTTTTTTTTAAAGCACAAAGGGATAAAATCATATTTGATGAGGGATGAGATGATTTTAAGTGCTATAGGGTGTTCCTAAAAGAATTGGAAACATTCAAAATTTCTGAAGTACACTGCCCTTAGCATTCTAAGATAAGTTTTAACTATCTTCCGAGCTTAATACCTGAAAATTTTTTGAAGGGCAGAGTCTTCTGAGAATGAAACACACAAATATCTTTAGGATACCTATATTGAGTTGTACAAATAATGTTGTGAATATAATAATTTTCATGTGGAAACAATAGCAATTATTTCAGTTTCTTTGATACACAATATGGTTTTAATGAATCACCTTGTTTAAATTTTTTTCTCAGATAAAGCAGACAAAAGCATTACCTCAGATAAAATTAAGATTATTTTCTGTTAACAACAAGCATTGTGCAATTTTGTGACAGGCAAAAAAAAAAAAAAAAAAAATCCCTCCAACAATGATTTAATAATTTTGGATTTTATAAAGTTTTATATGTTTTCTTTAAAATTCTGGGTCAATGCTAAATTTCAATTTCTACTATATCAGTTGTATTCCATAAAAAAGGTAAAAATCAATTGAAGTCATATATTACAGAAAAGCATCTAAATGTATGGAAACATTATTAAGTTAAAGCATTTTTTTGTTTTTTCTGGCAGTTCTCCTCCAATTGTGTCCAAACCATTTTGTTTCATTGTAGAATAAAGGAAGCTGTGTGTTTTCCTTTTTTGGCAGGTGAGGGTACAACTAATACAGAGAGGAACTTCTTTGGTAGTGTATGGGGTGCTACAGAAACTGGCTAACTGATGACATCACCCTGTAAGGAAGAAACTCTCAAGGCCATTCCACTGGCTCTGGAAATCTGTACAAGCTGCTGTCCAGTTTGCAATACCTTGGAACCTAAAAGCTTAGAGATAATAAAAAATTAATAAATAAAAAATATCTAATCCCAATGCCAAAGGTAGTTCTAGTGCTTGCTATAAGATTACAAGTGCTACATGAAAATTAATGCTCAAGTTCAATGATGCCTTGTTTTATGTGACTTGTTTTTCTGCCATGGCTTTTCTGAGCCAAAGGGTTTTTTTCATGTCCATAGGAAATAAAAATTGGTTTAGTCTAGCTTTCCTTTGCTCATGGAAAAAAAAGTATACATGCCCTTTCAAATGAGCCAATCACTTCAGAATAAGGTCATCCATTCAGATGAAGCAAGATTGCTTTTAGAAGCAGAACAATAGCCCTGTATAGAGAGGCGTGCATTTTGCCAGAAGTAGACTGTATCTGAACGCTTAGTGCAAAATCCTTTAACCCTAATTCAAACAAAAAACAACCCTGGAAATGTTACATTGTGCCAAGTGGCTACTAGTCTCAGACAACTAGTATGTGTGTGTGTGTGTGTGTGTGTGTGTGTGTGTGTGTGTGTGTGTGTACTTATACACACACATATATGTATTTTTAGGTATGTGCAAATGTATAAGTATATATGTATATATATATATACAATAGGTACACACACATTCTTTTTGTCTCTGATATGTCTAATTTGACAGAAAAATAAACCTATCTTTCTATCACCATATTTTAGCTGTCATTTGTCAAAAATGCATGCAGTTAAACATATTGTAGCATTTGCTTAAAGGGGAAAATTTAGGAATTTTCTATTTAGGAATTTTCCTTTGGTGAATCCTCAGAGAGTATTGTTTCAAGGTGAAAAAATAGCCCAAATTGCAAATATATTAATGATAATTTTAATTCTGTTGCCAAATATTTTATTTATTGAATCCCCAAATATATACTTATGCATTCTCTCTCTCTCTCTTTCTGTCCCCCTTTCTTTTTTTCTCTCTATGTATCACTATCTCTGTCTATCTGTCTGTCTCTCTTTCACAAACACACACACACTCCTACAATATTAATTTCCTTCTATTACTCCTTTTCACTTTATTCAGAGCAAAGGCCAACCATTTATTATATATCTGTATATGTCTATAAGTGTGTATATATATATATAGTGTAACAATGAAAATATAGTGTAATATATATATAATGTAATAATGAAAATATATGAGTCAGATTTTCTCAGAGGGAGGAGGACATTTGTCTTGCAGGATATTTTATGGTGACAGGGAAAGTTTTGTAAAAGAGTTATGCCTGAAAGGGGTAGAAAAGTAAGAATGAGCTTCCCAAGATAGGCCTGTGATGTTCATGCATCAGGAAAGTACATTCACTGGGGTAAAGGGATACAAAATAATGGTTGGGGGGAAAGTGGAGGCATAGAGGTAGTGAACAGACTGCCAGCAGTTCAGTATATAGGAATGTAAAGTGTGAAGAAGAGACATTAAAAACAGATGTTGAAATCATTAGGGATCTAATGGTAAAGGTCTTTGTATGCCATTGATGTAATTTCGGCTTTATTTATACATGGCAGAGAGTCATTACAAGATATTAAACAATGGATTGACATCGCCAGATGTACACTTAGATCGATCTCTCCAGCAGATGTACGGTGAATAGAAAGAAAGGGGGCAAGGAGAAATATTAAGGCCCTAACTATGGAAGTGGGCAACTGAGGTGGAGATAGCTAAACTTTTTGAGAGATATTAAGGACACAAAACTACTAAGACTTGGTAAATTATAAGATACGGGAAAGGAAAAACAAGCTAAAAATTATTATCTGGTTACAGGCTTGTTCAAGTATTTGGGAATTGGTGATGCCAAGATAAGAGATATATGAGGAAAAACAAGGTTGGCAAGAAGGATCGCTAGACACTTGAATTTGACTGTGAGATAATCAGTTGACATCATATGGCCCTAGAACTCAAGAGAAAATTAATGGTAGGAGAATGTATAAGTCGTAAGCATTCAGAAGGTGGTTAAGATCATCTCAGGAAAACATGTAGCATAGAAAGAGAATAGAGCTTAAGATAAACCACTTGGGGGTGAAACAACACATAAAGGTAGATAAGAGAAGAGGAGAGCTAGAAATAATCAAAGAAATAGAAGGAAGAAGAGAGTCTTATAGAATGCAATGGGTAGGAGGCTTTGAAAAATGATAGATTTGAAAAGAAGTAACTAAAGTTCATTAGAGAGTCTAAAAATATACATAAAACTCAACTTTAAACATTAAGGCATTTTATATTATTTTATTTTAAAGGAAGGTTAGTTGAATCTACAGTCCAAGTGTGAAATTCAGATTAATACAAAATATTTCTATGTTAAATCAGAGGCTAGAGAGTTTAAGAGATTGACAGAGGAATATCTTCTTGGTGTTTATTAAAGAGTATGTGATCCTGGGCTAGTGAAAAGCATAGTGACAGCAACAGTTAAGCAAGAAAACTCAGTAGAAAACCTAATATCTGTATAAAATAAGTGCTGCATTTAATTTTACAATCTTTTGTTTTATTACTCTCTGGCAACAGTGGTTTTGTAGAATTTCTGGCATGTTCCTATGAATATTTGTTCACTGAACCTGCTTCTTGAATAAACGTGATTTTAAAAAGAACAGATCCTGCAGAATTAGATTTACTGTTTCTTTGTCTGGAGCCATATTTATCATGTCCAGGTGAGTTCCCTAGTAAAGAGCTTATGAAGAGATGGGGATGTATGAGATTCCTTCTAACTGCATGACTTACTCTTAAACATTACCGTAGTAATCAGTTCATTTGTTTTTCAAAAGTGGGGAAACACAGGAAGTTTATGATTACTAAAAGAGCCAGTCTCTAAAGATTTTCATAAGAAAAGTGTGAGAGTATCTGTTGAGAAGCAACATAGGACCACTATTCAGAAGAGAAGGAAATTCACTGGAGTAGTAGAGAATAGAAAGAAACTATGATTCTTCAAGAACCTGTGGGGAGTCACTTTCATATACATTAATAGACACATTTAGCTTTTAAAACAATTCTTTGAGATAGTTTACCCCATTTGCCAATGAAGAAACCAAACCTTGGGAAAATCAGGCAACGTGTTGAAAATCAGATGATAATCAGTTAATCAGTGATAGAAGTGTCATTCAAAGTTGAAGGACCCAATGTCAGTGGTATGGTTTAAAATCAAACAGATTTCAAGTAAGGTTGAATAAGTGCAAAAATTGAATCAGGGCAGTAAAATGTAGATGTTGTAATCATGCTGTAGATATTGTGGTCATGAAATGAAGATTCTCCATTATTGTTCCCAACCAATATTACTAGATAATTCAGTGTCATGAAGAGATTTGTTTTATGTCACAGAGCTGGATTCTCTCACTTCCTTTGATTTTCTTTAGTCTTGATAGAAATAAACATAACAGAAGTGTAGATAACCACTGTGATGTAAAGAGGGAGGGTGGCATATATAACAAATTATTTATATCCCGTTTGAAGGTGAGTGTAAGTTATTTATTATATATGGATGGAAGTGCAAATAAAAATAGTGTTCATAAATTCCATTAATTACTTTTCCTATACTTGTTAACAACTTTTCACCTCCTGTCTACTTTCTATGTCACCAGTCTGCTTTGGTTGCCACCTTGGTTCAGTGTGACTCACTGTCTAAACCACCACATTATCTTCCAATTCATGATTTGCTGCCTCCCTTCTGGCTTGACTGTGTTTGACTGAGCTCACACAAATGGACTTTCTGTTGAAATTTTGTACCCCTCTTGGTAGAATGTCTCAGTGGGAAGCCCAGCTAGTCTTGGTCCAGTGTACTTCCACCTGAGTTCCAGCATCAGGTGGATCAGTTGCCAGGTAGAATGGAGAAAAAAATAGAAGCAGATAAATGCAGGGAATAATTGGTTATCTCAATCCAAGTCTTAGATGAGTCACAGATGTAAAATATTTATTACCAGCATTCTGTGGTTCCTAACTCTTCAAAGATATTACTGGTTGTGAAGAATTCTGGTGACTGATTACAAAAGTACTGCTTAGAATTTTGCATTTCTTACCAATTGTTTTACTCTTCTTTTTTCGTAGTAATAAAGGTAATAAAAAATGCAATTTTAACCTTTTGAGAACCCTATTTTTTTTACCACTTTTCATGTTAAAAAGTATTGGCTCTGAACAGCAGAGTTAAACATCCATATCTGCCAGTTTATTGTCCTGCACTTGGATCCATCACATTAAAAGTGATCAATTTTCTATCTTTAGCATGTTTTGTATCTTTATTCTTTTGTGTGTCCACTTAGAGAGTGAATAAGTTCAATTTTGGTTTCAGAGAAGACCTATGAGGAACAACACTTGGAAAATGGAAATAGGTCAAAATACAAATGATAAGCTTCGACTCTAGTTTAAATAAAAGAAGGCATGATCCTGGACCAAGGCAAAACCATAAAAAAATAAAAATAGAAAATTTCAAGGCTCATTCTTTCTTTGTCCTACAGTCTGGCTTTCTGTTGGTTTTTAGAGTGGTGAGAGGTAAGAGGAAGAGTGAGAGGAAAAAGAAAGCTGAAATAATAGATGATTTAAAACAAAAACACAGCAGAAAAAAATAAAACAAAAACTTAGCAGAGATAAGTGCTGAGGAATGACTTATGTCCTCTACAGATACAGAATGTATAGATTATTCACCCTCATAAAGAAACAGAAGTCTGTCAATAACATTAAAGGCTCTTAAGAAAGTCATTTGTAATGCAGTTTAATTGAAGTTTATAATTTCATATTAGAATAGGAATGCATTAATAAGGAGATATTTATAGAGGAGTCTGAGGAAAATACCATGGTATAAGTATTTGTAGGCTTCCATTATCAGGCTTTTATTTCCTCAGTACAATATACAGGCATTAATATATCTTCTAATATGTATTTCAAAAAATCTCTAACTTGGAAAGTAAAAGTTACTTCTCTGAAATGGGAAAAATAAAATGCAATTCTTCTACAACATTGGTGCTACACAGAAATAACATTTAAATGAGTTGTTAATTGGTTAGCAGTATACCAGATGACTTTGTCATTTATTTCACCAAATGAACCAATGGTTTAGGTCTAGGTTAACATAGCTTTGAGGTCTCTCTGGTGACTGCTCCTTAGTGAGAATTCTACCTCGTTGGTAGTCCTGCACTACACCCAGAGGGAGGGTAATTCTGCATTAGAACACATTTTTTTTTTTTTAATTGTCAAACTTTATGGAAAATTTGTTATGTATAGACATCTCTAGAGAAAAAAATTATTCAGCTGGATTACCATAGGATTGCCTCATTAATAGCCTAATTTTAATAATGACCAAGTTACCCTTTAGCATGCTTGACTGTAGCAAGGGGATTATTGAAACATCACAGAAAGCCTCTTTTTCTAAGATTAAATCAAAGTTTCCTACTCTTGATATTTATGGCTGTCAGGAATACTACACATTACTAAATTTTGTCTTATGTATTTTTTTCTTTATGTCAATAATTATATCCAAATACTTAAATGATTTAGGATACTTATTCTGCTTAATAAATCTTTACTGGGACTTCCCTGGTGGTGCAGTGGTTAAGAATCTGCCTGCCAATGCAGGGGACACGGGTTCAATCCCTGGTCCGGGAAGATCCCACATGCCGTGGAGCAACGAAGCCCGTGCACCAAAACTATTGAGCCTGCGCTCTAGAGTCCATGAGCCACAACTACTGAGCCTGTGTGTCACAACTACTGAAGCCCATGTGCCTAGAGCCCGTGCTCTGCGACAAGAGAAGCCACCACAATGAGAAGCCCACGCACTGCAACAAAGAGCAGCCCCTGCTTGCTGCAACGGAAGAAGGCCCACGCGCAGCAACGAAGATCCAATGCAGACAAAAATAAATAAATAAATTTATTTTAAAAATATATTAAAAAAATCTTTACCGATATATAAATACATACAGCAAGTATATACATGCTGATAAATGAAAGAAGAATTAATTACAGTGAATACAATAAAGTAATATATATGTGTATTTGGAATAATCTAATAGGAAAAGTGGTGGAAAAGTCCTATAGGTTGATAATCCCATAACATAACAGGGTTACAATGATTACAAAGCAGGAAACAACCTGTATATTTAAGATGTTAGGATAGGTTAAGTAAATTTGGTATATCCACTTAAAGGAATATTACCTGATAATTTGAGAAGAGATTTTTAGTAACATGGAAAAGCTTTTATATTTAAATAAATTGTAAGGAGATGTAACAAAATATTAGCCATATGTGATTTTTTGAGTGATCAAAGGATACGCATTTTTCTCTCTCCTCTTTTAGTTAAAAAATAGTATGGACAAATACAAGGATTATAAATTCTATGAGGGCAGGTACTTTTTAATCTCTACTGATCGCTAGTCTATTCCCTGCAAAAAATGAAAAATATATTTTATATAATTTGAAATTAGTTTCCACTTAAAAAAATTTACAGCATAAATTTGGAGACCCTTATTTTCTGGTTTTGTGAAGAAGTTAGCATAATGATAAGAGGAAAATGTAATCCTATCTGATGGCTAAAGTTTGGTTGCATTCCTGATTCTAAGCTTCCTGATAGTCAAAAAAACAAAATCAAAAAGGCAGCTGCAAAAGTTATAAGATTATTCTTGAACATAATGAAAATAATTATTTGGGAAAAGCAAGGATTTACTCAGTTCTTAGTTTTGAAAAATCTTCTCATGTGATACTTCATAGAGAGAGGGGACACAAAGAGACATAACGAAAAAAATCATGCTCAAAAACGTTTCCTATATTAAATGTCAAGGTAAGATTCCTATGGCATTTTACTATAGGAATACTTAATGAAAACCTAGGACACCATACCAAAGTACTTTGGAGAAAGCAATCCTGTGGAGGGCCGAAAGAGTACCATTTAATGTTTAGCTTCTTGGGCTTCCTCAATCCAGACATAGTGTCTATTAAACCTTGAAGGAAGAATAGACTCTACATCATTAACTAAACATAAACCAGGAGGACCGTGGGCTTTCCAGGAATGGAGGGCAGCAGTAATAGGGAATTTGGTTTTGAAAAAAAAAACCTGTGAACTCTACTAGAGCAGGGAATTATTGTAGGGGAGGCAGGAAAAAGTTCTAAAGCTAGGTAGAGGTCTTCATGGGGTTGTCTCTTAATAGGTGTTCTTTGAGGGCAGAAAAATCCTCAATTGCTTTGTGTTCATTCCAATGCCTTGCATATAATAGGTGATTAATAAATGTTGATTCCATAAAAAATCAGGGAATAGAAAGTGTTTATACCTTTTGAACTTCTAAAGGATGTTTCTATTTTACTCTCGGGTTCCTGAAGTAGAAAATCAGATTGACAGGGCAGATTGCTCATTTTTCTTACTAAGAAAGTAGAAATTAATACTGATTTATTTATTCACTCAACAAACATTTATTGAGTGTCTCTAATGTACCAGTCTTTTTTGTGATACAGTGATTTATAACATAGAGTCTTTGTCCTTAGGGAGCACATAACCACAGACTTCTTCAAGGCTTTGTGCCACCCTGTGTAGAATCGATGAAGTCCTTGGCAAGAACTCTGATATGATTTGCAAATTTAAAGTACTGAAAATAAGCCAAAAGTGCTAGCAGAGCCATCTTTTCTCAGCAAGAGTATAGTCCAAACCCTAATCAGGGTAAGTTTGCATATTACTGAGAGACTACTTTTGTAAAAAGCACATCAGAGTATCCCAAATGGCAACATAATATTTGCACTCAGCAGTCTTCAAAATGGCAGCTTAGAGACTTTGAAATCAATGGAGCTCCACTCAGAGGGAACAATACACACTGTGAAAATGTAGCCCAGTGCATCATCTAATGAATGATCCCCCACAGAATAAAGATGCGTTTGAGTTGTCATTGTGGTTTTTTGTCTTTCTTTCCTTTTTCTCTCTTTTTTTTTTTTTTTTTAAATAAAACTAAAGGGAAAACAAGATAAGGCAACTAATATTGCTTAACAGAGAAAAATTAGATCTTCCTTATTTCTTTTTTTTTTTTTTTTCTCTTTCTCTTGTCATTTGCATTCCTCTTTTATCCATACATTTACTACTCAATTTTCCTTGTAGATATTAAGTAAGTTGACTTTCTCCTCAGGGTGCATTAAAATGTTTTTGGAATGCTTTGGGCAAAATATTTTTTCCTTACATTATATCTAGATTGAAGAGTGAATATGAAATATAAGGGATGCTAACTTGTTTCATTGGACACACTAGCTGTGTATTTTCTTTTTTCCCTTATTTTTTCCTTTGTTCCTTCCCTCTTTCCTTTCTTCTTTTCTTCCTTCTTTCCTTTCTTTTTTTTTTCTAATTAATTTTTATTGGAGTATAGTTCCTTTACAATGTTGTATTAGTTTATACTGTACAGCAAAGTGTTTCCTTCCTTTTAATAAATACTTATAGATCACTTTCCCAGATACTGGAAGTATAGTCATAAAAAAGATAGATATGATTTCTGTTCTCATGAAATTTGCATTTAACTTGGAATAGACAGAAAGTAAGCACATTTACAAAAAAATAGTAAGAATAATGCAGAAAATAAAACTGGATAAAATTATAAAGAATGATTTGGATGAGCAAGATACTACATCATATTTGTGGTTGGGAAAATTCGCTTTGATGAAATAATACTAAAACTGACAACTGTATGACACCTGAAAAAAAAACAAAGTTCCAAGCGCAAGAAACAGCCAGTTCAAAGGCCCTGTTTGATTTGTTCAAGGAATAGTAAAATAGCTTTTGTGAGGGACGCTAATGGCACAAAAGGAAAGCATGGAAGGAGGGAAAGTGGGAGAACTAGGAAAAGAGTAGATGATACAGAGTCTTGGAGGCCTTGTTGAATGTCAAGTTTTTATTCAAATAGAAAGTAATTAGAGAGTTTTTAAGTTAAGATGTGACACAATTTGATCATTACTATAAAATAATTACACTGGAAGCTGTGTTGAGAAAGGATTGTTACCCACTGTAGTAGTGAGGGATGGCTGTGAAGATAAATTCTGGATAAATTGTTGAAGTAGCGCTTAAAGGACTTGCTGATGGATTGGATGTTGGAAGGATGAGGGAAATAGAGGAATCTAGCAAGACATACATTTTTGGCTGGAGAAATTGAAGGTGCTTTCTCTCACTGAGTGTGGAAGACTATGAGAGAAACAGGTTGGGAGTAAGGGGATTTAGTGAGTAGATGAAAAATTCTGCTTAGTATGTTCAGTCTGAGATTCCTATTAGATATTTAGGTAGAGATGATAAGTATGCAGTTGGATATACAATGCTGGAGCTCAGGGGCAAGATAAAGGCTGAAAATAAAAAACTTAATGATAAGCTCCATGAGGCATGTTCTCATCCTTCCTCCCATACACCACTTGGGGTGGTGATATACTTGCACTCTTTCTCATCTTCTCCCTCTTATGGTTAGTGGCAGAGGATTGCAGAAAACATTGGGAATACAGCTTAAAGCTTCATAACCAAACAAAGTAATTTGTACCTTCTAAAGACCATGACTTGATGAGTGTCGTGTTTATTAGTGACTAGATTTAGCTATTCACACAGCAGAAATCACTTGTGAATCCCCCAAAGTGTTCCTTTTACACCTCCTGGGAACTTATACCCAGATCTCTGAGACATCCGTAATGTAGTGGAAAAAGAATGGGCAGAGCAATTATGAGTCTTCAGTAAACACTTAAACAAGATCCAGGAACAAATTTAGTCTCAAAAATGTAATTTCCTAACTCACCCTTTCTCCCACATACACACATCTTATAAAAGTATCTTTAGTTTATTAGGAATTTCATTTATGAATTGGTTCATATAGCAGAATAATCTGTATATAGAAATGGTATACAGAGCTCCTCTTTGAAAGTGTAACTAGAAATATATTTTATTTTCTAAAGGGTCATCATTTTTCCCAGAGTGGAGGACACAAAATGAATAAATGAACAAATAAAATGTAAGATAGAAATGGCTATTATTGAAATATAGGATTTAAATCAAAACTTGAAGTACCTTCTCATTTGAAGAACATAGGTAACCAAAGATGCACTGGAGCTACAAACTGTAAGCTCTGTGTGGACAGAGCCTTTCCTGTCTTGTTTATTGCTCTATCTCTAGTCAACCTTCTAGCACAGTGCATTGTAATCACAGATGCTCAATAAATATATCAGGAATAAAGAAATCAAGAGTAAGTATTAAGCTAATACCACCATTTTTAAAGCCTACTTGTTTGTTGTTTGTAGTTAAGAAACTATGCTTAAGCGTGATCTGGCCTCCATTTGTACGTGTCGACTTCCCCCTGCCTCCCCACCCTTCCAGTTTGTTTTTCATCTTTTTGGGAGAACCAAAGGCCCCTCCACATCAGGGCTCTTAAATACACTATTTTCCTTTCCTTGAATTCTTTTCTCTCTTCCTGCTCCTCCATCCTCTTCCTCTAATGAATTCCTGCCCATTTTTCAGATTTCAGCTCAAGTATCACTTCTTCTGGGGGCTCTTCTTGATCGCACTGAGCAGATCTCCCTCCTATCATCTGATAATTCTCCTGTGTAGCACTTATTTAAATTTCTAATTATATACTTGTATAGTTGTTTGGTAATATCTTACTTTCCCATTATAATTTAAGCAGGTCTGTTTTGCTCACGGTTGTATCCAGGCAAGGACAACCATGGGTGCTTAATAGAAATCAGATGTCTTCATGATTCTTAAAGTGACAAGAATTATGGAATCTCTAAATACAAGAAAAAAACAAGGCTGTTTTATTCAGGCTGATTTTTTAACCGTACCAATAGGATTTAATAAAGCTATCGAAATTTTCACCAAAAATAAAATTTCATGTATGCTGTATCTTTAAAGAAATTAGCACAAGAGCAGCCTTTCCACTGCACACATATCTGCTTTAAAATTGGGATTATTCAGAGATTCAGAGTGAATTTAATACAACAAAAATCTAGGGCACCACCAACTTCAGGAAAATCTATATTCAATGCTTGTACTTTACCCTGAGCACACGGCGTGCAGTGGCATCTTTGACTTAGTCATCAAGGCACATTCATTTCAAGGCAGGTGAGGTCACTGCTTTCTCTCACTGTACCTTATTCACATGATGTGGGAAAATATTCTCATACCTGCTTATGAAAAATCTGTCTTTTCCCACATTGCCTTGGAAATTCACCCTCTGTCACACAGTTTTAAAAGTGTAAAATTTACCCTGTTTCCATAAATTAGCTTTTGTGATTATTATTTTTTTAATTATGTTGACAAGGGAATTAGAGATCTAATTTCCACACTTGGGATCTTCATTCTGCTAAGTAAAAATGGCTAATATTAAGTGACTTTTAGTTTAATATGTGTAATAACTTACAGGAAAATAATTGTTACCCAGCATTTGCTAATTTACTATATTATTACCCATATTTCTATAATATTTTAATGTTTATCAAGCACTTTCCCTTATTTGATTTTCACAAGAGCATTCCGAGCTACCCAGGGATTAATACCCTCTTTTTGTAAATGAATAAATGAAGGCTTAAGGAGTTTAACTTCAGAGGCATAATAGTTTGGTGAAAAGGGCATGCATATTAGAGTTAGGAGAGCTGAGTTTCTATATGGATTTTATTAGTTACTAACTATAGGACCTTAGACAACTTACTCACTAACCCTCTGACACCCCCCCCCCCACCATCTGCACCCACTTTCTCTTCCCAGCTTCATTTATTTCACCTGTAAAATCATGGTGGTGTTATTGTTTGTCTCATACCATTGCCATACAGACTAAATAACAAGACATTTCTAAAATTTAAAAAAAAATTAATCAAAATGGTGCTAAGATTTTTTTAGCTAGTCCAGTAATTTTTAAAAATAACATCATGCTACATAAAAATAATTAAAGGGGTAAAATAAATTGAGCTATTTCATAAGAAATTTGCTGGAAACTTTGAAAGAAACAGCTAGTAAAAGAGTAAAGATGGATGACTTTAGTAGACCTAGGGTTTAGTAAAACAGTCAACTGGATGTAAAGGAGCCTAAAATAAAAACTTAGGGCTTGGGGAGCCAGATGCTGTATTTTCAAGTGTAGGATGTTTACAACCTAAAAACTAAAGAGAGAGGGAATCTGGGAGCCTGATCACAAAATATTAGTCTTTCATTGCCTATGAATATAAATCATGAGACAAAGGATAAAGCAAAACATGAACAATGACCAAAGACTCAGTGAGCTTCCTTCAGAGTTTGTCTCTCCAGGCTGAAGAGGAGGACAACCCAGGAAGGCAAGTCTTGCTATGTTTATGCTCTTTCTTGTATGGTCTTTGGATGTGAGTAGCCATTATGTAGCATCTCTTGGACAGATGAGCTTTAAGTACCTAGTACCTTAGATGAAAGGAAATCTGTGACTCTTAATGGACTTCAAAACAAACAAACAACCAAACCAAAAAACACCTCCTTAATGCTCCCTGAAGATAGACTGAAGTGTCCCACTGAGAAGATGTTTAGAAGGCTTCTGTCAGAAGAGACTCCACCAACACTGAGAAAATAACCAGGCATTCCTTCACAAAGAATTGGATGTAACCTCTTACTTCTTTCTCCTTATTCTTTTTTGCTTGCTAATTTTTGAAGCCCCGCTGCCTCAAAAAATCGGTTTCAAACTTAGTAATGTGCCCAAGGTCATACAGTAAACAAAGGAGACAGAAGGTGAAAGCATGCCTAGCAAAATCCCATATTGTTTTCATTGATTCACACCCTTTTTTGATGTGATTTGAGAATCTTTTCTTTTCCTCTTAAAAGGAGCTAGCTTTTTGCAAGGTAGAACCTAAGCCTCAGTGAAATTTGAGGTTGAATTTAGCATGCTTAATTTTTAACACTCCTGTTAGAGATGACACCATTTCCCTTAGTTCATTTTAAATCTAATTGAGGAGAGCGATTGTATAAATATCTGGGGTGGGAATGAGGGAAGCATTTGAGAATTGTCCTTGAGTGCTATCTCAGGTCCTTTTTTTTCTACCCACTGGCAAATCATTACCCAATAGAATAATTGCATGTCAGTGGTAAGCATTTGGCTAGGGTTCCTAAGCAAACAATGTGCATATCCTACCCAAGATAAAAAGAATAATACCAGGAGGGGGAAAATATGTAAAGATGGCAATAAGAAAATATTTTTTCTTAATTTTGCACATGATGAGGGTCTCAGGCTGTTGTCAGTGTTGTCTGTATAAATGCAGAGCAATGGTCTAATCTAAGGGTTACAAAGAGAGAGAAAAGGTCGGGCCAAGAGGGAGTAGGTCGCCATTCATTGGGTAATGGCAGATAAAAAGCAGTCCTTGTTGCCCACAAAACACCTGTGAGAATTGAGAAGCTGCTGTGTGGGTGAGAGCAGGCAAAGCTGCCTGTCCAGAGTGAACCTGATTCTAGGCACCTCTCTTCTCCCCGTGAAAGGTTCTGCATGTTGCTGCCTGCAGTACACTTTCTGAGACAGGAATGCTTTCTTTCCCAAATGCCAGCCAACGTCATATGCTCCCTTTATGGACAACTATACCCCTTCACTTCTATCTTATCCAACTAGGCACCTGAAGTATTACTTGATAATTTACTTTTTGGGCCATACATCCAAACAAGTCTATAGGTTACAAATATATATATATGGAAATATATAGTATCCCAAGTTTCAATTGAATACAATTTGAAATGCATAAGACATAAAAGCTATAAAAATTGGGCTTTATTAAAGCATAGAAAAGGTCTGTCTTCTGTAACAGTAAGTAGCAAAGTACCTTACAGAGAGTCACTGTGAATGTCTGGCATGTATATTTTCCCTATACAGTTGTTTTTACTAAAATCTACATTTTATATCCTTTAGAATCTTTCTGAAAAAGATGAAGGGACAGTTGTGATATTTGTGATACAGCCATGGATTAAATGTTATTTAATATTGTTATTTTAACCAATTAAATCAGTCAGCAAACAATTACTAAGACCTGTCTGGTAAAAGGCATGAAGCTAGTTGACCTGAGGTATACAGAAGTACACAAATGTCCCTGCAAAGCTTGCAGCCTGCTTTTAAAGTAAGAAGTAAGAATCCAGAAAGGGAATTGATTATAGAAGACAAGATAGAATAAATTCTAGGAAAGTGGCAGAGACAAATGTTGTATGGTTACAGGAGAAGGAGGTCTGCCTCTGGATGAGACTGACAGGGAAGGCTTTAAGTGTAAATGTAAGACCAGTGATGTGTTGGTTTCAAATAAGGTTAGTGGGGAGGCCTTCTGGTAGGAGACGAGGTGATGAGAGGAAAGACAACAGTTATACTTCAACCCTTGTTCTTTCTTTCATTCAATCAATGTTTATTGAGAACCTACTCTTTTTCTGGTAGTGTGTTAGGTGCAAAGAAATGCAATGATTAAAAATATATGCATCTCCTTGCATTTGAAGTATGGTAGGTTAGCATATGATTATGAGTTTAGCTCTAGGGGAAGAAGTGGAAACCTAATTTCATCATTGACTAGTTAAGTGACCTTAAGCAAGTTCCTCTCTAAGATTTTTGTCCCCTATCAGTGAGATGAAACTGGTAATTGCAGTTTCCTTGTAGGATTATTTGGGGATGATTAAATGAAATAAGGCATATAAAGCACTCACACAGTGCCTGGCTTATAGTAATTACCCAATAAATTTGAATCTAGTTCTGCCACACTACAAAGTCTATGCTCTTCACCGCTATGTTATTTTATGCCCACAATCCCATATTCTTCCATTCTATTACTCTCCCTTTCCAACCTTACAACTTTCCCAACACTCTTCAGATTCCTCATTTGATACCCATTAAATGCTACAATTCCCAGGGGTTCATGTTAGACTCTCTTACTCCACATGTTTTATTCTGGGACATCCTCTCCTTTTCACTTGGTTTCAACTACCATCAGTTCACTGCTGGTTACCAACTACTAATCTGTAACTTAATCTAAGGCTTCTCTCAAGAACTCCAGAAGCGCAGCATCCTAGACACGTCCACACTGTCATCCCAAAGCCACTTGAAATACATTATATTCACTCTTTTCTCCCTCTTGGGTTCTCTAATTTTCTGAAGACATTGCTCTCCAATGAGCCTCCAGGCATCAACGTTGGAATCAACCTCGACTTTTCCCTCTTCCTCATCTTTCCTTCTCCAATCAATCATCATATCTTGTAAAATCTTTTTTACATATTTCTCTTCAAATTAATTCCCCTCTCTCTACTATTCTTGCTGTTTCACTGATTAAAACTCCCATTATCTCAAAATTCTTTGCAGATGTGGTGTGGAGCCCCCAAAATCTGCATCTTTATAAGCTCAGATGCGATTGGAGGCCCAGTCATCAGAACCTGTATCCTAATCTTTGGTCCCTCTCCTTCCCAGCTTGACCCTCCACAATCTGTCCTTGATTTAGATAACAAGCAAGTCTGATTGTGACATTCATCTGTTCAAAAACCTTCAAAGGCTCCCTAACATCTACAGAATAAAAAAACCCTGTTTGAACTGTTCATCATGCCATGCAAGACTCTTGGTGTTTTCATTTTTCCCTGGCAGTCCAGTCTCATTATTGCTTCTGGCAGTATAGATGATACTTAAGTGCAGGGTCTGGCAGACAGACTGCCTGGGTACAAACCCTGTCAAGTAAAGTGAAGTTAAAAATAACCCCCAGTTATCAGGTTCTTATGATGATTAATTGACTAACATATATAAACATGTGGAATATTGCCCACTATGTAGTAAGCATTCATTACATGTTGGCTAGCCTTCTTCTAGCCTTCTTTGGAGCCCCAGCACTCGATCCATGTTCCACCCCTACTGTCTCTGAGTATTTCTTTAATATTTGTTTTGTTTTTCTATCCCACTCCCTAACCTGACTTGTTTACCTGGCTAAATCCTTCAGTTCCTATTTCTTAAACACTAATTTAAATGTCGTCTCATTTTTGAAGCCTTTCTTGATTCTATCAATCAGATTTAAACACTCTTTCCTTTTACTTCCACTGCTACTGCTTTAATTCTACTAAGTTGTTTATATGTAGTGTTTCTCCTTTTTACACTGAAAGTGTCTAGCATATTAAAAGAAATGGCTATAAACTCAACAGGTGCATAAGATTCACCAAAAGAATTAAAAAATATATATATATTACTTTCCTTTCTCACATGGCACATCTTAAACTGGGAGGAAGGACATGTGATACTAACATACAACACTATTTAACCACTATTGGCTTTAAGAATTTAAGGTAGAACTTTGAGGGACAACAAAATTTTCCAAAATTTCCAAGACTGTCTTGTTTGTCCAACCCCCACTGAGAGCTCTAGAATTCCCTAGAACCCCCAGAACTTGCACACTGACTAACCTATGGCTTAAACTATTCTTTACACCATCTCAGGCTGTTCAAACTCAAGTTTTTATAGCTAGAGTTTAAGCTTGTTGTGTAAAGTTATATTTCAACTAGAAGGGGGGGGGAAGAGATATAGAATATTACTTGCATGTATTTTGTTAGAATTTTGTGTGATCCTAATTGATATGTTGCAGGTAAATAAACTGCAAGAAGATTTCAGAAGTTCAAACTCAGGTATAGTCCATCAGAATGTCCACTGGCATCTTGAGACTTTGTCAGATATTTGGGATGATGAAAATTCTGCTCTACTGCTAGCAACTTCGTACTGGCCTCCAGGCACCCACAATGTGGCATCCTTCACATTGATAGCCAGGCTCAGTTAAGGAATGGAGATCGGTGTGGGTGATTGAAGGCAGCCAGAACCGAGTACCGATGGGTGCACCTAGTGAAGATATTTGCTGTGACTCTTTGGTCTATGCAATCTATTGAGGCTGTGCCTTTGAGGTCAGAAGCAGCACAAGCCTTTGGAAAACATGTCTGTATGCCTGTATGACATCTCTGCTGCCATTCTCTGGCTTTTGTGTTTTGGCTACCTGCCACTGAAATGAATGGCTTTCAAATTGCTTGAAAAGAGCAACGGCACTTTTGTATAATTTTAGAACAAGAGAGCCACTCTTAATCTTTTTGAACTGACTTAGACACTTGTCAGTTATTTGAAGGGATTTATAACTTTCTCACCTATGTAGTCATTCATGCTCTTAAAAAGCAAGTACAGTCAGTAACAGGAATATTTTTTTGGGCAGAAAATGTAAGCACTAAAAACACTGTTTAACTTGAACTTGATTCTGAGCATTGAGCACCTTCCCTCTAGGACTCCAACCTCCTTCCATCTACTTGTAGGCTTTACATTGCTGAGTAAAGGACATCAAGGACTTTTCCACGATTAATCTGAAATCTTTTTTTTTTGGCTTTTGGTACATTTGCCAAATACTTTGTCCGTTCAGTAGGATTATTTCATTTGGCTTAATATATTCTGATGGCAATTTCTCATTGGAATTTAAAATTCATTTTTATTTATTATCCTCATAATACATATACATGATTCAGGAATCGGGTGGACTTATTATCATCATAGGGCAGGGAGGAACTCCCTACATATTATCATATTTTTAAATGAAAATATTTATAGCTCTGGTGCAGAAATATAAAAAGCTTAAAGTTTTTAGTTTTTGTGTACTTTGGAAGTTACCAGCTGTTTTAGAAACATTTTTAGTGAAACAGAAAAGAAAGGAGAGGGTAAAAAAAAAACTCACACAAATAAATAAGAAACATCTGGTCTGGCAACTTGTATAAGTCCCAGACTCCTGCAAATTTAAACTACCAAGCATTAAACTTCTGAAAGTCGAGATTTGTAATGGAAATGCTAAGTGACCCTTAAAAGGCTTAAAGCGACGCTGTCAAATAATTTAGGGTCAAGTTTTGACCAAGTTTTAAATTGCCATAATCTGGTGGGAAATATGTTCCAGGTTTTAAATATTTTTATTTTTGTAACTTTCCATTGATTCATGAAAATAAACAAAAACATAATGGGCATTGCTTATTTAGAATCATCCCTTTGAATTTTAAGTCAATAAAAATGAGCAAGATTTTTCTTTTCATGATGAGAGATATGCTGATAGAAAAATCCACATTTACTACAAAATCAACATGTAAGTCACACTGTCTAGTGCACATGTGTAAAAAAATGCCTGCATGTAAAAAAAAAAAAAACAACCTATGGTTTTTAAATTGCAATATGAAACAAAAATTGTTAAATAACCTAACTTTGTTTTATTGTCATTAAATTTTGCCACTGAAAGATCTTACTCTGGTAGACTTTGCTTCTGTGCTTTCTTTATACTTCCATGCAATCTGGCCCTAAAATTCTGTTAATGGAGTTCAAACTATTCTATAGTTATGAAAGAAATTCATATTCAAATATTTTCATTTAGTTTCTCTTCAATATTTCATGTTATTACTCTGGCTTCTTCACCAATTTTCTTTAGATTCAAATCTTGGCAATTCTTTTTAAATTGCCTCCAAAATAATTTTGGGTACTTTGCACAGAAATCCTTGAGGATTCAGTTTAATCTTTGTTTACAGGACAAGAATGTTTTACAAATATTTATTTGAGTCAGTCTCAAACCTCTGCTTACTTTGTTCTTTGCAAATTTCTGGTAGTGATAAACACATGTGTTATTGTTAGGACATTCTCAGGTAAGTGAATCACTGCATCACTTAATACAACACAAACTGTGAGAAAGTGGTGTGTGGGATAGTTATGAGTATGCACTAATGAAATCAAAGAGAATTCTTTGTCATTTAGTTTGTTTTTCTTTCCCTTAAAATTTTTCAACAGAGGTAAATGAACTTTTCAACAGAGGTAAATCTCAAAATAAGAGGAATGAAAGAAAGGTGCATAATAAATTGTAAGGTTGCCAAAATATTTCACAGAATACCCAAATGGCATTTGTAGTAATTATTTTAAGTTTCATATGGGATAGGAAAGTGCAGGGGGAAAAGAAAAAGATAAAAGAGCATGAAAATAGAAGATCGTAAAGTGGTATCCTGACTAGGGAATGAGTATCTAAAGCATGTTTGAAGAAAATATATTTCTCTTTTGTTTGATTTTTTCCCCCACCTTCCTATGAAGCATTAGAAACTGGTCACTCCCAGGGGCAAGGTAGAGAAATAGATAAATCTGTGGTCTGATCTGATATGGCAAATTGGCAGTTCCTATTTTTTTTTTTTTATATCTGTTTCCAGTCAAACATGGACATGCTGATGAAAGAATGCTTGGATTTACTGAATGAATGAATGCTGATGTATGTGTGTACAACTCTTGCAATACACTTTTTAAAAGAGTCTTTTTTTAAAAAAAATGTCTATTTCTTTGGATTTTTGGAGAGATTGGTGCAAGGAATGTGTGTGTGTGTGAGAGAGAGAGAGAGAGAAAGAATAAGAGAAAGAAGGAAGCTTTTAAAGAGTTCAAAATCGACAGCACTAATACTGTTCCTACGTTCCTGCCATTCTTGTCATCACTTATTCTTAGCTCCTATCTTTCCTTCTCAGGTTAGCTTGTGTGCTAAGTTTCCCTGGCTCCCAGGCTAGAAAGAAATGAAAACAAACAAGGAAGTTTACACCACAAGACATGAATAGAAAGATCAGCTTGAGACTGAACACCATATAAACAAAGAAATTTCCTGATAAGAACAAGCACCCATCACTTAGCATTTGTTCAGCAGCACCTGGCTACAAGCAGACATCTCTTTAGTGGCTGTGGAGTGAGGCCCTGAGAGGGTTCTGGTGCCAACATCCCTGCCATGGCTAATGGCTTTGCTTGCATTGATTTAAGCCTGGCCCTAACTCTTGGGAGGCAATTTTGCTCAGGTGCCATGATTCTTTCCAAAAAATCAATAGTTATGAATACACAATAATAAAACTTTTTCAATGAAGAAAAAAATATAGTTTAAAGTGTAATCAAAAATCAGTGTGACTGTTAGAATCTCAGAGTATTACTGCAGATTACTTCCACTGGTGCAACCAAAGGTCATATACTGTCTCTTAAAATCAGTGAATGCATAATAGTTTTTGCTACTAAGAACAAGAATCATTAAACAAATTCATAAATCAATGAAGCATACAGATGCATTAGTTTAATTATCATTTCTGCTCAGTTGGTTTATATAATGTAATTGTTTACTGTTTCCCAGTATTACACTGGAAAGGCTTGGCTGAGCCACCTCATATTTCATATTGTCCTAATTTAAAAACTTTTTTTATTTTTTGATGACAGCAAGAAAGAGTAGTCTTTGAAAACAATTCAGTGTGAAGTTTTGTTGTTTTTGTCCTTTATTCTTGGGTATTTTTTTCCTTTTATTTTTTGACATTTCTAAAATCTGGGTCTCAAACTCAAGAATGTGCATCTCAATTTATGTTCCTTTTAGTCCGGGTCAAGGAAATCACCCCAAGTTTTCAATAAAGTTGTCTTTGCTCTTCTCTCATCCCCACCCCAGCTGTAGACCTAACATCCTAATTGTACCTTTTATGGTCAGAAAAGTGGAACAGATATAAAAGAGAGGGGTGACTTTTAAGAAGTTAGATTCTGCATAGCACTAAAAACACTGCAATCCCGGGGAATGCTTTTGTCGTGATCCTGTTTTAAAACGTCAGGAGTAGCTGAATTAAATTAGTGATATGTGTGTTTCATAGTGGTGGTAAGAGAGTGTGTTTTAGAATCTTAGCTACGGGAGAAGCTAAGATCCATTAGTTCTTAGGACGATAATCCTCTTTGGTTCTGTGCTCTGCTCTCCAGGCCCGCAGTGGAAGCGCTTTCACCTCTATGGCTCTCCAGGGCAAGCTCACCCCTTAGTCTCTAGGATAAGAGTAGCAGCCTGGGTGATCTCTGAATGCTTTGGGGTATTTTTTCCCTTTTCTTAAAAAGTAGCACATGTTTGCAGCTGGAGAGTTCTATGGTCTGGACCTATGTAATTCAAGATGTCCAAGAGCTTCCCTTCCCTCTGTCTTGCTTTCTCTGTCACCTTTATTTCAAACCGGCAGTGACTCTGCTGGTATAATCTCTCCATTCCTGGCTTCTGCTGAGATGGCTGGTAAGTCCATGAGCTACGCCCATGATCTCTTTATCAAACAGCTGTTCAGCTGTGCACTTAGCGTTCTCTTCAACACTAAGTGAGAACGTGAGAACAAATCAGAAAAGTGAGAAAAAGGAGAAAAGCTTTCTCATTTTTTTGCAGTATGGGTAAGGTGAGAATTTTCTAAATCTCCCAAGTTCTAGTTCCTTTTTTCTTAACAAGATCTTCTTCAGTTCAACTTTTTTTTTTGTATTTTACTATAAGCAGTGAGGAGGATCCAGGCAGTATCTTCAATACTTTGTTTAGAAATGTCCTCTGCTAAATATCAGTTTCATCGCTCTCAAGTTCTACCTTCCATAGAACATTAACACTCAATTCAGTCAATTTCTTTGCCACTTTATAACAAAGATCAACTTCCCAATAATCAATAATCTAGTTCCTCATAAACTATTCCTCATTTCCATCTGAGACTTCACCAGAATGACCCTTAATGTCCCTTCTTCTACCAGAATTCTGTCATGATTATGTGTGTGTTCTCTAAGAAAATGGAGGCTTTCTCTTCAGGTATTAGCCAATTTGGTTTCTGGTGAGACCTTTTTTTCTGGCTTATAGATGACTGCCTTCTTCCGGTGTGCTCACAAATGGGGAATGAGAGAGAGACACACACACACACACACACACACACACACACACAAACACAGAGCTATCTCTTCCTCTTATTAATGGCCACAGTTGTATTGGATTAGAACCTCTTATGACCTCATTCAACCTTAATTATCTCCATATATAATCACATTGGAGATCAGGGCTTCAACATATGAATTTAGGAGAACAAAATTCCGTCCATAGCCTTTTCTGATGCTTCTGTAATTGAATCTGGAATGCAGAGTATGTAGAGTTTGAATAAAGATCCATCTTTGAGGTAAAGATGGCTTGCCAAATTGTTCCTTCTGATTATGAGATTATAATGCCACAAACGTGGAGTGAGTGTTTACGTTAGTCAAAAGAATTATAACAATTGCAAAAAAATGTGACTGTGACCTATTTCTACATAAGTATGATGGATAACTTTCATTCTGAAAATATTTTGCAAGGCTGTGAAGGAAGAATTTTATTCCCAGGTGAGTATCCCTCACTCCATTCCCTTTTTCTTCCCTCCCCCACCCCAAATATCTGTCATATTTCTCAGCATACAATTTAGCTTTGGGTTAACAGACAGTACTTTTATAAACTTGCTGTAGAAACTGTTACGGAAGAGCAAACTATTACTGTTGCTGTATTATATCTTGTCACAGAAAATCAAATGTGAAACAACAGAGGCTAGAAATATAAAACATTATTTATTCATAAAATTCAGAATCTAAGAGCAGATCCAACAAAAGCTTAAATCTTTTGAAATGGTACTTATGTAAGTGAATAGAATATATAATGAATATTCCAAACTTCATAATCTCAACTGAATATCTACATTTTTACTAACAAATTTTAGAATATGATTAAAAATTTTCCTAAGCATTATATTTTAAATCATTATATATAGAGTTTCTTCCATTTTATCTTTTCCTCTCTCTTTCTCTCTCATCCTTTCATTAAATAGTTCTAAATCTAGAATAGTTATGGCCAGTAGGCCAAAAGTAGTTCACCTAAATTTTCTAGGCACTGTACAGATTCTGTGGCATTAATATTTATAAAGAGAAAATTGTTCTCTATATGTATATTTCATTCTGGCATTAATAGAAAATTTACTTATCACTTCTCTTTCTAATATGTTGCAAAAATACTATTAGTCTTCTGATTACTTCCGGGAAATCATTTTGTGGGGATAGGAATAGACGGAACAATGTAATAGGCTGCATGGCTTTCAAAACATATTTGACCAGTGTGGTTCCTTTAAAACTATTGATAGAATACTGGCAGCTGTTACTGAGATGAAATATATCACTGTGGATAAGAGCAGGAGAGATAGAGATAGAGAGAGAGAGGGAGAGAGAGAGATGGATGTCTCCTTTCCTTGGATGTGGCCTGGGTTCAGTGACTGACTTAGTCTGAACTACTGTAACAAAAACACCATAGACTGGGGTGGCTTGTAAGCAACAGAAATCTGTTTTTCACCGTTCTGGAGGTTGAGAAGTCCAAGATCAAGGCACAGGGAGATTCAGTGTCTAATGAGGCAGAATTTCCTGGTTCATAGATGGCCATCTTCTCAACATAACCTCATGTGGTAGAAGGGACAAGGGAATTGCTTTTCTAAGGCTCTAGACTCCACTCTCTTGACCTAAATACCTCCAAGGGCCTCACCTCCTAATACCGTTACACTGGGGGTTAAGGCTTCAGCATATGAATTTGGGGCCAATGCAAACATTCAGTCAATCAATAGCAATGACCTACATCTAACCATTTTTTGAGAACAATCCTAGATTTAGATTTGTTTCAGTAGAGAGAAGATGCTGTATGAGTTTCAAGGCTAGGTATGAAAAAGGTACAATTTCTCATCTGGTTCTTCCTCCCTTGGTCTGTTTACTCAGGAAGAATCCTGATGTCATGTTGAGCAGCCCCGTGCAGAGGCCTGCACAACCAGGAATTGAGTCCACTTGTCAGCAACCGGCACCAACTTCCCAGCCATGTGAGTGAGCCACGTTGGAAGTTCAGCTCAATACTATGCAGGCAAATGTTTTCCTATTCTCTGAAAAACAGTGTGTGTTTCTCTATATCTACCTATGTACACACACACACACACACACACACACACACACTAGTTTATCACAAAGAATTTATAGCATAAAATTTGCCAGTAATAATAAAATATATAATATTCTTTATTATAAATTCCATATACCTATACTTCAGTGTGGCATCTTATTTCTTGCAAAATTCATTTCCAGTTTTTGTAATTTATCACCAAAAATGTGTCATAAAATCAGATTTTGAATAAATGCTTTAATACTAGTCAATTCAGCAAAGAATTCACTCATATTATTGATGTACAAGTGTAGTTTTGAGATGAGTACTGGTTGATATTTTCATTTACATTAACAAACAAAAGTGGAAAAACAATGTTGGAACTTCACTTATTCATCAACAGCATGAATAAGTTCTCTAACAGATTGAAAAATACTTCCAAATATTAGAAATATATTTCCTCAGTTTTTTATGCTGTTGACATTGAGATAGCTATGGACACAACACACTTTTAAATATACACTGCATTATTAACATTTTCTGTATCCCTTTCCTAAGTTTATGCAATTAACAAAACAGTAAATCAAGCCTCAATTTATAGTGTTTGCCCATGTCTATTGTATAAGTCTTCACACCATGACCAATTTCAACCTAACAATTTAGGTCAGAGGATGTGGAGTTGGGAAGAGATATAGCACACAGTAGCACACAGCTCTAGAGTGTTTCCACTACACAGACAAAAAAAGTAAATAACCTCAAAAACATTGACGATAGTAAAACAGTAAAATTACTGAAAGTGATTAGTTTTCAGTATTACCTTTGATTTTATAACAATTTATGTATAGATAATTTAAAAAATAAGTTACCAAATATAATGTTTATATACTTGAATTTTTAATATACCTTTATTTAACAGCTAGCTTGTAAAATTCCTGAAAATTTAAGAATCCTCTCTTGTCAGCCAGGTGAGCCAGCTCTCGCTCACCACTGTTGATGACTCTATCTGATATCTTGACTGCAACCTCATGAGAGACCCTGAGTCAACCACCTAGCTAAGCCACTCTCAGACTCCTGACCCATAAACACTGTGAGAGGAAAAAATGTTTATTGTTGTTTTAAGACACTAAGCCTGGAGATAATTTATTATGCAGCAAATAGATAGCTAATACACATACAAACTTTATATTAACCCCAAACGCTCAGTAAAAAATGAAAAACTAAATCATTTTATTTTCTTAAGAACAAAACAACAAATCTTATAGGATAAAATAAAACATAAAACATAGTTTTATGACAAGGAAAAATGATCTTTTTTAAATGAGAAAATGATTACAAATATCATTTAGCTGTTTGATATGAGTACAGAGTGTTAAGGGAAAGAAAATCACTAACTACATGATCTGCACAGTGAATTAGGATGCTTAAAAAATAACGTTTCATGTACATCAATCAATTGCTTTATGATTTTTGAGGACTTAAAGGCTATTTGCTTATCTTTATTTTGAATTGTTCCAATTTTGCTTATTTGATTCAAATACTTTTTTTGTTTGAAATGTTCTATCAACCACAAATTCAAGGAAAAAAAATTTATGCTGTGTAACTAATATAGGCTAAAAATAGCAATCAAAAATATCAATACTTATTAAAGTTATACGACAAAACATGTAACGTAGTCCAGAAATTAATGTGGAGGTTACTTGGTAAATGCTGCCAATGAGGATTGAACAGTGTTCTTTTGTGAATCAGATGATCCCTTATTTGAATATTTGGGTTTCTCAATATGGCAAACAGTTTCTTTCTCTCTTTTTCTCCCCTCTTCTGCAAGCTTCCACATCTCAAGCACACAAAATTGGATCAATCATAAATCACACAAGTTGTAACTCTTGACTCATCCTCATTGTTGATTCACCTATGACCCTCATTTATTCAAAATTTTTTCTTTGTAAAGACCTCATCAACCTACCACCAAACCCCACAACTAGACTATTGATAACAATTTACATCTTCTTATGCTTTACTCCCCTACACTATCACATAACTATTTCCCACCTGAGGTGTTATGGACTAAATATTTGTTCATTCATACCCTCAAAATTCATATGCTGAAGCCCTAACCTCCAGTGTGCAGGTTTTAGGAGGTGAAGCCTTTAGGAGGTAATTAGGTTTAAGTGAGGTCATGAGAATGGAGCCTCCGTGGTGGGATTAGTTCCTAATAAGAAGAGGAAGATACCAGAGCGCACTCTCTCCACCACATGAGGATACAGTGAGAAGATGACCTTGTGGAAGCCAGGAAGAGGGCCCTTACCAAGACCTCAAACTGCCAGCCCCTTCATCTGACTTTCCAGCCTCCAGAACTGTACGAAATAAATGTCTGTTGTTTAAGCTACCAATTCTATGCTATTTTGTTATAGCAAACTGAGCTGGCTAAGACATGAGGAAACTCCAGTTCTGAATTTTGTGTTAATATTTAACTGGCTTTTAAAAAATATTTTATTATACACACTTATAAATATAACAGATAATTTATTGTTATACAGATTGTTGTATAATAAAAATTATCTAAGTGCACTTATTATTTTCTTTACATGTACATTAAAATTTTTATTAAAAAACATTACTTGCTTCTTTTTCTTTTTTTACTAAGATATCTATTAACATCTCTAGAAAAACACAGAGAACAATTTGAAAAACTCTGATGTGATAAAGAGCTGGAGTTTGCAAACAGAAAGAGCTGAGCTCAAATCTAACTTCCATAACTTAACTAGCTGTCTGTCAGAAGAAAACCTGGCTAACATTTGCGGGCTTTGAATTTTTCATTTATAAGGTAGGGGACAATAATACTGACCTCACTAGGCTGTTATAAAGATAAAATAATATGCTAAATGTAAAGAACTTAATACACATATTAAGAACTGAATTTCTTTTTGAAGTTACTTAATGGAAAGTTAAAATTTGTTAGATTACTTTATTATTCTTATTATTTTTTACCCTGCTCAAGTGGTTGATGCAAGTAGATTTGAATTCCACTGACATCACTTTAAAATTATATCCAAATTGCCATATGGAAACTTTTTCCAGCTATCATTTGTTGTAAAATGGTGAATTGACCTATGAAGTACAGTAAAGGCATAGCTTGATATCATTTAGCATAGCTAAATTCAGACAAGGCCAATCAATTTCTTCCAAAATTATCATAAAATGAACATAAAATTGTCAAAGGCCATGTGATAAAATTGGAATACAGATCTAATTTGGTTTGATCAATCCCAGTGTAACTAATTTTTCAATATTTGTTGTAATTTCTGTGGGTTCTTAACATAAGATCTAAAACACATGGACATTTAAGCAATATTTTAAAATAGATTAACTAAGGTATTTATAATAAAGATATTACTAAGGGGAAAAATTCCTGCAGGAAATTTTGGTTGTTATTAAATGGTTGTCTATTCTTAAATACTTATACTCAGTTTATTCTAATTCCAGACCTGTAGCTGGATCCAAAACAATCTTTGTTTTGTAAGCTTGATGTCCAGGAGTTCTGACTGTCACTAACTCAGAAATCCTGTTCCACTTACAGAGATAGCAACACAGTTTGAGTTGAACACATTTGCCTAAACAACATTCACCACTACTTATATCCTATTCTTTTCTCAGGAAATAACTAGTTTTCATGAGGTTTACACTTCTTAAAGGGAAATTAAAAAACTTAAAACTTGAATTTATATTTGTTTTAGTTCAAAAGTTGACCTAAAATAGATACAATTACTGACATTTACTGTAGTCATTGGTACTAATTCTCCCTTAGTGTTGATGGGTTTTAGCAGATAGGTACATGATGGATACATAAACGTATAGAACTCTCAGTGAGCTTACACAAACATATTTTTATGGAAATGCAAAATCATCTAATAGTGTTATCATATGAAAGTAACATTAAGTATCATTCCCATTAAAATGCTTAAGAATCAGAATAAAATAAACAGTAAACTGTTACTTCAAATTTGAAAAGAACCTGCTTTTAAAAGGAGAAAATAAATTTTCACTAGGTTGAGAAAACTGACTCTTAAGTGTTTAAATGCCAGGCGATAAAATAAAAGCATAAAAATAGGCCTATGTAAGAAACAAATCACAGTTTTCTACAAGGCAAATAGCCCAGCTGATAAATCATTTTTGTCCTGTCTGCCCTGTGTGAAGAGGCCAAAGAGATGACATATCTTTTAAATAAATCTAGAAGCTTTTCTCATTTAAACTATCTTTGCTACTATATTTATTCTAGAAACTAAAATAGTTCCATGGCCTTTCAAAACAACATTTTTACTCCTAACAATCAATTTGAGTTTCCTTTTAAATATAACAGTTTAATTTCATTTCCTCTACAGGCATAGGATTCAGCACAGTTTTAAGCCAGGCTGTGTAATTTTGAAATGTCTTAAAGATTGCATTTTACCTCAACTCCATGTTATTTCAGGAATACATTATCAAAAAATTATTATCTTTTCCTCCACACATTGTAACCACCCATTACTTTAGAAAATGCAAACAGGTTTCAAATATATGACTGGGATGATGGTAAAAATAAAATTAAGCAGAACAGTATATGCTGTGGACAACATGAAGAATGATCTTGTTTTAGAGGAGGTATCTCTTTTAAGACCCTTAGGGTTTCATTTGAAAAGACATTTGCGCTTTAAAAACTTCCCATGAGAGATGCTTGGGTGACTTGAATTTATTGGGCATCAACCTAAATAAGATTTGTTCTAGAATGAAGTTTGTATAGACCATCTCACACTAGAGCACACGTTTCCTCTCCTTGTCTCCCTAGATAGGCCTCTCAACTCTAAAACACCACCGAGCAAACCACTTTCTTATCTGGCATGCCACAGACTTTTACCATCGATTTAATTTGGTCCGCACATTTTTATTGTCATAGAAGCGCTGCCAAACTACCCCTTTTTTCTTACTTTTAATTTTAATCATAAATGAGTGTCAGAGATGGTTTTGGCCATAGATAATATGTGAATGCTTCTTGGAATGAGTAATTTCCTTTGACACTGCAATTTAATTCCCTTCCTATTCAGCCAGGACCATGGAAAGTCCAATCAGATGACCCTGCTACCCTAGTAGAAAAAAATGCTTCTGTACCAGAGCATTGATGTGGACTCATGACCCCGGGCAAGCACAAGTTGGGTAAAGGATTTTGACTCTTCAAAAAGCAGAGGCTTAGATATTAGTGATAAGGTTAATGTGTCCTTCCATTGTTAATTATAATACATTGAAAAAGCATGAAAAAGGCAGAATAAAACATCAATCTTCTCACATTAGATCTATACTTTGAAATAAAAGAGTTACTAACATACTATTTGTTTGTGACAATGTCTTCAAATTACTTTCATTACAAAATGACAGAACACTAACACATAACTTCTCGGTAAAAAGCATCTTCTTGTAAATACAGTACTATTCAAAATATTTTCTTTGGATTTCTCATTTATTCATTTACTAAATGATTTTTTGAGCACATTTAATGAGATAACACTCTTCCAGGCATTGGGATACTGAAATGAATATAGCATAGTTCTTTTTGATAGACTCCTGGGGGAAGAGATACAGGTAAACATAATTGTAACATGATGCAAATCACATGTCCTGCTCTCATACAGACTTGGATAAAACAATATAGAGGAAAGAACACATGAACCCAAAGCTGAATCAGAAGAATAACTTGGAGTTTGCAAATAAGAGAAAGGAAACAAAGGCATTCCAGACAGAAAGATCTTTGTGTGTACAAAGATAAGGAGAAGGCAAACTCTAGGAGACATCAGTGCTGGTACTTTGTACTAGGAAATTGTGAGTATACAGGTGGGTCTCACCTAGAGTGGGAAGAATAGTAATTGAAACCCTGGGAAACACCGTGGGATAAGTATTAGGTGAAGGACTAAAGGAAAAAAAAAAAAAAAAAGGAGGGGACAAATATGGAAGAATCAGAAATACAGCAATTAAAATTTCAAGCTATATTTATTTGCTAGGTACTGCAGTAGGAACTGGGGCTCTGACTCTCAAGGTTTTTCAATAAAGATAAGAAAAAAAATACAAGTATTACGATTATAAAATACAACATGTATATGGATATGGTACTTAAGAGCAAGGTATTTGGAATCAGATTGCCTGAGTTTGAATCCTGGCTTTCTCAGTTACCACTAACTAATGAATTCCAACCTTGAATTCCTCAATTATTGTTATACTGCAATATATATATATATATATATATATATATATATATATATATATATATATATATATTTAGGAATGTTTGCTGCTTGGTCAACCGTGCTTGAAGCCAAACAGTCAACATCTCCCCTGCTCTAAGGAGAGCCAAATTTGCAGAGAATGAGCTCAGAGCTGGAGGGGCAGTTGGGCCTTCTGTTATGCTGCAATATTCTTTCTATGAAATAGAGGGCCTTCTCTATAGGGTTTTTGCAAAGATGGAACAAAATAATCCATGAAAAGGCATTAATGCTTGGCACATATTAATGCTCAACAAATATTAGTTATTATATACACGCATATACATATACACAGGGAACATTGGGAACACCGAGGAGGGTACCTCTAAACCAGACTAAAGATTCAAGGGACTGAGTAAACCATGAACTGAGTTTTGTAGGATGAGTAGAAATTAGTGCCACAGAGAAAATGGGGGAAGAGCATTTCATGCATTAAAATAGTGTAATGGGGTGGGAGAATAAGAAAAGAGTAAAACTCTCAAAATAAGGGGAAGAAGAGGGCATTATAATACCCAGAGGTCAAAAGCAGAGTTCAGTGAGCAGTGTGCCATATACTTGTTAGGAACTTGGGCACTGGAGTCAAGACTGTTTGGGTTCAATTTTTAGTTCTGCCATTTGGAGGTTGTCTGAATTTACTCAAGTGACATAATCTCTCTGTACCTCAATTTCCTCATCTGTATAAGAGAGATACCAATATTTGCTATAGGTGGAATAAAGAATTACTTAGGACATTATCTGGCACATGGCGAATGCTATGAAATTGTTAACTATTATTAAATTTCCAGGTTTATGGTAGAGTTAGCCTAAAGTAACATCTGCAGTTGTGAAAGAGCTTCTTGGACCCCTGAGCATTCTTTGCCCCTTCTTAGTTAAGAAGTCATTTAATTTCTATCACTGTGAACTCAAAGTTAGCCTTGACCCTTTACTATCAGTTAATATGCTAATGCCTGGTCTACCTATACACCAGGAAAACATTATGCTAAGAGAAGTGTTAATTGTAATAAGTCAACACCACCTTCAGGGTAGATAATTTTTAAAATAATCATATCAATAAATATGTATATCATTTTTTCTATTTAAAGAAGTTTATTGGAAAAAATTAAGAACTAAAATTTGAGAGTAATATTTCACAGACCTGGGAACTCTGGCCCTATTTGTATATCCATCTACAAATTATGTGACTGAAAACTTCAGCAGACTCACAAAATTCATCATGCACGTAATGGAATCTCAGATGACTAAGACTGACGATTTGATACAGTCCAGTGTTCTACGAATCACTTTGAACAAAAGAAAACTCCAGTGTAGAAAATATATGGTAACTCTCACTAGCAATTTTTTTTGTTTGTTTTCTAGCTAATCTTGTAGACTAATGGAGATCTTAAAAGAAAGTAGATCTGGACAGTGGAATAACTTGGTGATGAACTTGAAAGAAGACATAATTAGCAGCCATAGAAACACAAGGACAACTCAGTTTACTCCTGTTTAAAGCAAATGGTATTCTCTGAGGGATTTCAGAGTGCTAGAATGATACATGCGACGTTTATGAACTCTTTCCAGAGGAAGATCAGATCATCAAGATAACCCAAGTGAGGATGAATCACCTCCTCACTCATGTGGGATTATGATAATAACAGAATAAACTTGTGCATTGATAGCCATAGATGTATAGACCCTCTGCACTTCACATTAACAGCCCTCAATGACCTAGGCAGTGAGCACAAAAAAATTAACAAGGCAATGATCAGGTATTCCCAACTTGATCTTCAGATGGAAGATCAAGGAGATGGACACAATTAAGTGGCTCCATCAAGATTTAGTCTCAACTTGTTCTATGTATGGCAATTATTCGAAGCTAGAAAACTTTCTAATCAGCATAAAGAGTGAAATGAGGGATTATAATGAGCTACTATGGAACTATTCCCTTTTCTAATCCTTGATTATTATCAGTATATTTATAAAAAGCAGCATTATTATGGCTTACACAAACAATTTTCAGAAATCCTGTCCTGAATGTTACAGGCAAAAAAGGGAGATAAGGGACTTCCCTGGTGGTCCAGTAGTAAGGAATTCACCTTCTAATGCAGGTTTGATCCGTGTTTAGGGAACTAGATCCCACATGCCGTAGGGCAAATAAGCCCGTGCGCCACAAATACTGAGCTCGTGTGGCTCAGCGAGAGAGCCCACGTGCTGCAAACTACAGGGCCCATGCGCTCTGGAGACTGAGCACCACAATTAGAGAGAGAAAACCTGCACACCACAACTAGAGAGGAGCCCGCGTGCCACAACAAAGAACCTGCGTGTGACAACAAAAGATCCTGTATGCCACAACTAATACCTGGCGCAGCCAAAAAAATAAAGAAAATAAATAAATAAACAAACAAATAAATAAAAGGGAGGTATAACAGGTCTGGAAGCAGCATCTTGGCATAGCAGAGGAGAAACTCAGACAAGGCCACTGAACATTAATCAGGAGCAAAAGGAATGATAAAGTGAAGGTCATCACAATGGGACTATGATAATAATCTCTCTTGTCTCACAAACAGCCACATTTAAAGCAGTCTTGCACTTAAAACGGGGACTTGCTGAGGAGAAGGAAGTGTTAGGAAATTTTAGGGTCTAGACTTCATTAATTTTACCATGAATGGAACTAAAAGTTTTCCACTAAACATTGTAAGAATTGAAAAACCCCTTGAGGGAAAGGTGATACCTTGTTTTAAGATTACAGACCCATACAATCCTACCTCAAGAAATAAAAAAAATCTCAAATAAACAACTTAACATTACACCTAAAGCAATTAGAGAAAGAAGAACAAAATCATAAAGATCAGATCAGAAATAAATGAAAAAGAAATGAAGGAAACAATAGCAAAGATCAATAAAACTAAAAGCTGGTTCTTTGAGAAGATAAACAAAATTGAGAAAACATTAGCCAGACTCATCAAGAAAAAAAGGGAGAAGACTCAAATCAACAGAATTAGAAATGAAAAAGAAGTAACAACTGACACTGCAGAAATACAAAGGATCATGAGCGATTATTACAAGCAACTACAGGTGAATAAAATGGACAACCAGGAAGAAATGGACAAATTCTTAGAAAAGCACAACCTTCCAAGACTGAACCAGGAAGAAATACAAAATATAAACAGACCAACCACAAGCACTGAAATTGAAACTGTGATTAAAAATCTTCCAACAAGCAAAAGCCCAGGACCAGATGGCTTCACAGGCGAATTCTATCAAACATTCAGAGAAGAGCTCACACCTATCCTTCTCAAACTCTTCCAAAATTTAGCAGAGGGAGGAACACTCCCAAACTCATTCTACGAGGCCACCATCACCCTGATATCAAAATCAGACAAATGTGTCACACACAAAACAGAAAACTACAGGTCAATATCACTGATGAACATAGATGCAAAAATCCTCAACAAAATACTAGCAAACAGAATCCAACAGCACATTAAAAGGATCATACGCCATGATCAAGTGGGGTTTATCCCAGGAAGGCAAGGATTCTTCATTATACACAAATGAATCAATATGATACACCATATTAACAAATTGAAGGATAAAAACCATATAATCATCTCAATAGATGCAGAAAAAGCTTTCGACAAAATTCAACACCCATTTATGATAAAAACTCTCCAGAAAGTAGGCATAGAGGGAACTTACCTCAACATAATAAAGGCCATATATGATGAACCTACAGCTAACTCTGTCCTCAATGGTGAAAAACTGAAACCATTTCCACTAAGATCAAGAGCAAGACAAGGTTGCTGACTCTCAGCACTATTATTCAGCATAGTTTTGAAAGTTTTAGCCACAGCAATCAGAGAAGAAAAAGGAATAAAAGGAATCCAAATCAGAAAAGAAGAAGTAAAGTTGTCACTGTTTGCATATGACATGATACTATACATAGAGAATCCTAAAGAGGCTACCAGAAAACTACTAGAGCTAATCAATGAATTTGGTAAAGTAGCAGGATACAAAATTAATGCACAGAAATCTCTTGCATTCCTGTACACCAATAACGAAAAATCTGAAAGAGAAATTAAGGAAACACTCCCATTTACCATTGTAACAAAAAGAATAAAATACCTAGGAATAAAGCTACCTAAGGAGACAAAAGGCCTGTATGCAGAAAACTATAAGACACTGATGAAAGAAATTAAAGATGATACAAACAGATGGAGAGATATACCATGTTCTCGGACTGGAAGAATCAACATTGTGAAAATGACTCTAGTACCCAAAGCAATCTACAGATTCAGTGCAATCCCTATCAAATTATCAATGGCATTTTTCACAGAACTAGAACAAAAAATTTCACAATTTGTATGGAAACACAAAAGACCCCGAATGGCCAAAGCAATCTTGAGAAAGAAAAACGGAGCTGGAGGAATCAGACTCTTGGACTTCAGACTATACTACAAAGTTACAGTAATCAAGACAGTATGGTACTGCCACAAAAACTGAAATATAGATCAATGGAAGAGGATAGAAAGCCCAGAGATAAACCCACGCACATATGGTCACCTTATCATTGACAAAGGAGGCAAGGATATACAATGGAGAAAAGACAACCTCTTCAATAAGTGGTGCCTGGAAAGCTGGACAGCTACACGTAAACGAATGAAATTAAAACACTCCTTAACACCATACACAGAAATAAACTCGAAATGGATTAAAGACCTAAATGTAAGGCCAGACACTATAAAACTCTTAGAGGAAATCATAGGCAGAACACTCTTCAACATAAATCACAGCAAGATCCTTTTTGACCCACCTCTTAGAGAAATGGAAATAAAAATAAAAATAAACAAATGGGATCTAATGAAACTTCAAAGCTTTTGCACAGCAAAGGAAACCATAAACAAGAGAAAAAGACAACTCTCAGAATGGGAGAAAATATTTGCACACGAAGCAACTGACAAAGGATTAATCTCCAAAATTTACAAGCAGCTCATGCAGCTCAATATCAAAAAACAAACAACCCAATCCAAAAATGGGCAGAAGACCTAGAAGGACATTTCTCCAAAGAAGATATACAGATTGCCAACAAACACATGAAAGGATGCTCAACATCACTAACCATTAGAGAAATGCAAATCAAAACTACCATGAGGTATCACCTCACACCAGTCAGAATGGCCATCATCAAAAAATCTACAAACAATAAATGTTGGAGAAGGTGTGGAGAAAAGGGAACCCTCTTGCACTGTTGGTGGGAATGTAAATTGGTACAGACACTATGGAGAACAGTATGGAGCTTCCTTAAAATCTAAAACTAGAACTACCATATGACTCAGCAATCCCACTACTGGGCATATACCCTGAGAAAACCATAATTCAAAAAGAGTCATGTACCACAGTGTTCATTGCAGCTCTGTTTACAATAGCCAGGACATGGAAGCAACCTAAGTGTCCATTGACAGATGAATGGATAAAGAAGATGTGGCATTATGTGCATTGGAATATTACTCAGCCATGAAAAGAAATGAAACTGAGTTATTTGTAGTGAGGTGGATGGACCTAGAGTCTGTCATACAGAGTGAAGTAAGTCAGAAAGAGAAAAACAAATACCGTATGCTAACACATATATATGGAATCTAAAAAAAAAAATATGGTTCTGAAGAACCTAGGGGCAGGACAGGAATAAAGACACAGATGTAGAGAATGGACTTGAGGACACAGAGTGGGGGAAGGGTAAGCTGGGATGAAGTGAAAGAGTGACATTGACATATATATACTATCAAATGTAAAATAGATAGGTAGTGGGATGCAGCTGCATAGCACAGGGAGATCAGCTCAGTGCTTTGTGACCACCTAGAGGGGTGGGATAGGGAGGGTTGGAGGGAGACACAAGAAGGAGGGGATATGGGGATATATGTATACGTATAGCTGATTCACTTTGTTATACAGCAGAAACTAACACAACATTGTAAAGCAATTATACTCCAATAAAGATGCCAAAAAAACCAAAAATGATTGTGGACCCAGTGCTTGGTAAAGGTGTCTGGTTATTAGTAGGAATTCATAAACGTAGAATAAAAGAAAGAAGGAAGAAATCTCAAAATCAGTAAAAACTGGGACAAATGGTGGAAGAAATGCATACATTGTATTTCTCCTTCCAAAACTGGTTTTGAATGGGGGGAAATGGAGGTGGGAGGAATGTGTAGGAGCATTTGGATTCATGCATGCAAATTATGCTTAATCTTATATTTGTTTATGTGTACTATAGAAGGGATGTTTAAGGTCTTTTGTGCATACAGATTTTATTTCTCACAGTAAATTGCCTTTTTTTTTTTTTAATCTCTGAACAAGATTCAGAGCTTTTGGCTTGGGGGTGAGGGACTTGCTTATGTAGACTGCATTTTGATATTTTATGTGTGCAATCAGTTAGTGAATGAATACAATGTGGTGTACTGGAGAGACACTAGACTAAGAGAAATTGTGGGTTCAAGATCCAGCATGGTTTTATGATTTGAAATTACTTTCACATTCTGAGCTTTGCAATTTCATCTGCAAAATGGAGCAGGTTTTTCTGGGTTTTTGTGTATGTGTAAGGATCAGGTGAAATGATTAACAAAAAGTTGTGTTTTTTTGAAAATTCAAAAACATATGTAAATGCTTAAGAAAACATATTTTTATCTTACTGTTATCACAGCATTCATCAGGCTTTGGATTCAAACCAATTTGGTTTCATATTTTGGCTCTTCCATATATGGGACATTGGGCAAATTATTTATTCTCCTCATTTCTAAAAGGAGGAATTTGTGATGGTTAGTCACAGGTGAGGAAGGCTCATCAAGGGTAATAGAATGCACTGTGGCCAAGGAATACGCTAAGCCCTTGGCATACCCCACTTCATTTAATCATCACTATAGACGTCTTTCTTTTCCTTTTTCCTCGAAAACTTTCCCCTGCCCCTCAGCTTCCACTGTCTTCCACACATCTACCCTGTGAGAATTCTTACTGTCTCTGGCTGGCAACTAATCCCACTAAGGTGCTGACTGATAATCAATGTGCAGTAATGACTGGAGACAGGTGAGCATCCATTTTTTTACAAGTGCCAATTCTGGGAAAATAAATGCGTTAATAGGCCATAAAATAAAGAACACTGTAAAAATCACCTGAAATCCTAATACCCATTGATGGCCCCATTTAAATATTAACAAACTACTTTCTTTTTGTTGTTTGTTTCTTTTATTAAGGTTTTTGGAGAAAAAATATATACATGTAAGTTCTCAGTGTATTGGCCAGAAAATCACAGTTGTAAAACTGGCATTTCTTTTATGCCACAAAATTAGTAATATCTGCATTATATTTGAGGAGGTTGCAACATGGAAATCATCTACTAACCTTTCATCCTAAAATTAGAAAAGTATTTAAAAGGAAAAAACCTGTATGGCAGAAAGACTGGTCATAATAATAGTAATATCTAATATTTTTGAGAATTTATTTTATGTTAAAAACTGTAATAAGCACTTTATATGCATTATCTAATTGATGCTCACAAGGTTGCCAAGATCTGGGTATTGTTTGAAGAGATGAGGAAACCAAGACACAAGGAGGATGAACAACTTGCACAGGCTCAGGCCGACAAGTGGTGGAGCCAGATCAAAACCCAGGCTGGGGCTTCCCTGGTGGCGCAATGGTTAAGAATCTGCCTGCCAATGCAGGGAACATGGGTTCGAGCCCTGGTCCGGGAAGATCCCACATGCCGCGGAGCAACTAAGCCCGTGCGCCACAACTACTGAGCCCACGTGCCACAACTACTGAGTCCGCACGCCTAGAGCTGGTGCTCTACAACAAGAGAAGCCACCGCAATGAGAAGCCCGCGCACCGCAAAGAAGAGTAGCCCCCACTCACCGCAACTAGAGAAAGCCTGCGCGAAGCAACAAAGACCCAACTCAGCCAAAAAAAAAAAAAAATTAATTAATTAATTAAAAAAAAAACCAGAACAAAAAAAACCCCAGGCTGGCTGGCTTCAGAGCCTGTGCCATTAACTGTATGATCCTCTGGGATTATTGGGAAAGGTCGCATACCTGCTGCTCCTTCAATCCTATCGTGAAAACTGGATCTGGAAGCTGGGATTGTAAGCAAACTCATATCTAGGCTAAATTGGATGCAGTTACTCATAATATATTGGATATCCTTCTAGTGACCAGAATCTAGTATAAGGGATTTATTTTTCATATTTTCATGTATAAGTAGAGATAGTGAAATCATGCTGTCATTTGGTTAAGTTGCCATACAAATTTTACTTTATATCAGTAAAAGGTATCGTAGACTGAAAAAAAGAAAATTGGAGATAACTGCCACCACTACCAATACCATGATGCCGTCACTACCACAGCATCACAGTAAGAATTATAATGATATATTAGTATAATTGTTGACTATTTTATGTGAGGGGCTGAGTTAGGCTCTTTACATTCACTATCTCATTCAACACTCACAAGACTTGTGAGGAGTAGTTATTCTTATTTCCGTTCTACTGACTGGAATTGAAGTTCAGAGAAGTTTAGTGACTCGCTCAAGGTCTCACAAGTAGCAAAGTATAGAGTGGAGATTTGAAACCACATGCGCTCAAATGTGGCTTTGGCCACTTTGTCAGACTGATTTCTCCTCTTTTCTCCACCTCTCATTTACTCCTCTGTTGAGCAGGTGTGGCCCTGCCCACTTCTCTGACCTCATCTGGATCACATGCCCTACCGGGATCATTGAGCACCAGCCATATGGATCTTCTTTGTGTTTTTTCTGCTGCTGTTCTCCTGAATGGGATGTTCTTACCTGAGACCTTCCTGTGTATGTTCCTCCTGGTCACTGAGATTTCAGCTTAAAGTTACCTCTGCATAGAGAACCTCCTGACCACCTGAAGTCATCCCCACCCCGCCACTATCTATCACACTACCCTTTAAAAACCCTCTTCTAAGCACTTACTACCCAATATTAACAGGTTCATTTGTTTCCTTGTTTACTGAATGTCTTTCCTAACACAAATGTCTATAAGAGCAAAGTACTGTTCACAGTCCCATAATATCACAGTAAACACTTATTGCATGAACAAAGGGACGGTGGATAAATGAGTGCTGGAAGCCCACATCTTTTCCAAGTCTACCTTCTTGTGTTCCTGAACCTATGACTGGCCAACCTACCTTATTCCACAGTGATTCTTGCAAGTCATTGTGGTTAAGGTAGATGTGAAGGCCAGCAATTAGCCACCCTTGGCACGTGACTTGCAAGGCAATAAGTAAGTAGAGACCTTATTCAGTGGCCATATAGATATTAAATATCTGTATTGGGCAAGGTGCTGTGCTGGGTGGTCTTGAAGGCATGAAAGTTAACTACCAAATATATGACAAACCTAGATTATGTTTTCATCTACTTAAAGAAAAACATGTCCTATTCCATATGTTCCCTGTTGACTGCTCTAGGAAGTATCAAATAAGTCACAGAAATAATAATTTTATTGAAATTGGGAGGAAGGGTGCCACAGTGGGTAAGGTAGGAAGCAGTGTAGTGTTAAAGAGCACGCGTTATGGAATCAATGCAGCATGGGGTTAAAGCCCAGAGATGCTACAGAATATCCTATGAGGAAGGTCCGCCTGTGAACTGCAGTTCACAAGTGGGCAAAGTGAGGCTTAGTGATATCAAGCAACTTGCTTGGTTATACAAGTGATAAATGGCAAAGCTGAAACAAGGACACAGGCTGATTCTAGAGCTGTATCTAATAATTCTGCTCTAATTTTGTAATGCTCAAAGATACCATTGAAAAATTCTTATCCGAGCTTAAATTACTCAAGTGGGACTCTGGGAAACAAAGAAGACAGGAAAGATTCCTGACAGGTTTCAGAGTCAAAATGTCCCAAAGGGATGGACTACCACAGAGCAATATCTTGTCTATCATTTTCCATTAGGATTGAAAATGACACCTTTTTTATGGGTGGGTGGGTGGGTGGGTGTGGTGTGACACAGTGAACTCTTATCTCTGAAGGCTGAGAAGGTGAGGCAGATCCCTGGGGTAAAGGCAGCTAAAGGGCTGGGTCCTTTGGCTTGATGCTGGTTTAGGCTCTAAGAATGAAGCAAACAAACAAACAAAAACCCAGCTTCCTGGTATTTTTCCATTTTTTTCAGTCTCTTTTCTCTAAGTAGACAAGCAGATTCAGGATAGGAGCCCTGGTGGGTAAATAAAAACCATGTATTTTGTTTCTCTCTCTTTGTGTCCTCTATGTAGCTGGTAGATGCTAAGCAAAGCCCTAACATAATAAATGACTTTAAATGATTTATTGCAATATCCTCTTTTTACAACATCATGAACAATGGCTATGAGGTCTAGAGAGGTTTTGTGTCTTGCCCAAAGCTATACAACTGGACAATGGTAGAGTTCATTTCAGAAACTAGTTTCTTAATTCTCAGGCCACTATTCTTCCTAGTGTATGAACTCTAAACTCACTTCATTGTGAAATATTACAATCTCATAATGATTCATTTTTCTCTGAGGAAAGAAACAAAACAAAACTAGAGACAAACACATAGCTTTAAAAACTGAAAAGACAAAAACAAAAACTCCTAAACTCAAATTTCACATAAAAGTCCACCTCCCTCCCTCTTTTTAAAACCTACTTTCTTGCTTTGATGTATTACTAGGGAAAATAAGGCAAAAGACACTTATGTTAGGGGTATTTGTTTTGATTTCATAAAAGTATTATCATTATACATTTAAATATATGTTTTCTCAGACAAGTCTAACATTTTGAGTATATTTCAAGCTTGTATAAGTTTCAAAGTCCGTGTCATCATTCAGGTTATGGAAAATAAGAACATTTACCTGGGAATAAATTGTATTTCCATGAGGAATTTTGAATTTAACATTCCTGAAACTCTTAGAACATGGATATCACTAAATCTGATGAACATAAATCGATTTGACACCATAAAGTATTTACCCAACTTGATTGGCACAAAGACTATGAAAACTCTATATTCTTATGGTTTTCCCCCAATCTCTGCAAAAAATATGTCTTTCACTGATTAAATATACTGATAATAAAATGGGAGACTCTAGAATTGAAGGCAGAAACTGTGTTGTCTAACAGGAAAAAAAATAAAGCTGTGAGGGTAAATATTCTAGAACCTTGAATGCATATATTTATTTTGACTTCTCCCATCTTAGTTCTAAATATAAAATCTACATTGTGATTTTGCACTTAAATGAAAGGCGTGAAGTTTGACAATTGTTTTCTTCTCATTTCAGCTGGAAAGCTACTACCATGACATCTCTAGCAATAAGCAACCTTGGGAATTGCAGAATCCATTTGTCGCATTAGAACATCAGGTAGGACTTGGGCTCGTGGCAAGTATGTGTTGGTGTGTGCATGTGGCTATAATATGGATTTACCTTGTGCCTAGGTCAACAGATATAACTCAACTGACATAAGTGACTTGACTAATTTTTTGTGTATTTTTAAAGTATTTGTTAAAGTTAAATACCCTGATTAACTTATATTCCAATCTGATGTCCAATCAATTGATGAATTTACCTTAATTAAAATGTTCTCATATAATCTTCAGGGATGTGATATGAGGTTTTTCATCATAATGCATACTAAGGACTCACAGTTTCAATATCTTTTATATTTAGTAAATGTCAATAAATCTATGGCATATAAAAGGGCACTGCTAACATGGCAGCTATTTGATTTCTATACTTTGTCAAACATATGTACCTCTTAATTCAATAATCCTTAAAGGCAATGCTCACTGTGGTTTCCCATTCAGGATACCTGACCTTTCCTTAATGTCAGACATCATTTTCCGCTAGCAAGGGAATAAAGTATATTATTTATATAAAGCTAATAATTATTTGGGGAAAATAAATATCACATGGAGGTAATAATGGTAAAAAGATGAGCACTTATTCATCATTCTATCATGCCTGTGAGTTTATATATCATTGTCCATATTTCTTCTGCTTGGATATCATGGTCCAAAATATTAAAAAAATAACATACACACAAAATGTCAAAATTTACCTAATCATTATTTCAGACCCTAACTATTAGCACGAATTCATTCCGGAACCACCCATTTTACTTGCAAATGTGAATTATCTCTTCAAGATCTATTGTCTTTAGCATTCCTGCATATTTCTTATTATTCAGGGCAGTTCCATACTATGTGATTTTTTTTTTTTTAAGAAATTAAATGAGGTATGAGTATACGGAAAGTAAAGAGGTTTAAATGTCAAAAATCCTCCCCTTTTCAGTTGATGCTTGGTTTGATTTAGATGTAAAGTAAAATAGTCATTATAATCAAATATTTATTGAGAGCATACAAGTTACCAGGCATTGTGCCAGGTGGTGTGGGACTTGAAAATAAGTTTAAGAAATGGTTCTAGCACTCATGAAATGTATGTTTCAGTAAGCTATGTACTTCTCAACCAAATTAATCTATGTTGTTAAACTTTAAAATGTTAGTATCAACAGTTATTAACATGTGTTCTAAGTTCCTCAGAAACATCCTCTGAGCAACCCTTATGTGCTTTCTCGAATGCACACAGCAGTTAACAATAATGCAGAACTTAAACACTTTTTTGCACTTCTACAAGGTGCAGATGTTACCCTCCGAAGGTGTGAAAGGGTTCTTTCCAGGACATGATTAGAATACACTTGTTGTTGACTGATATATCTGTTGGCAGCCGGTAGTGATGAGGGTCAAGTATGCCATGTGCTAACAGCTTTTATGTGTTTAGATGATAATGGCATGGTAAAATAGGAAAGATCCATTAATTTGACTAAATTTTAAAGATATCTCAGTTTAAAATAATAGTTTCTGACTTAAGGATATCTAAATTCTCTAGATAACTAACCCTTGGTGTGTACTTTAACTCTGATCAAGGAAAATATCTTAAATATTTTTGGATTGAACTTAGGTAAATTAGAGTTGGAATTCTCTGCTTGTTCCCCTGCAGTAGAATATTTTCCAAGGAAAAGTGCACACTTGTTAATATAAAAATGTACGACCTCTCTTTTCTTTAATCGACTGCGACCTACAGATGTCATGAACCAGGCAGTGTATCACATGTGTTTCATTCAGTGGCCTGTGACAATTTGAGAAATCTGTTTGAATTAATCCCCTTTGGGTCAGTATTTGAGATTATCTTCTGACTCTATTTTTCTGTAAAACATCAGCATATTTCAGATATTTTTGTCATCCTCATCATGATGATGAGATGCTAAACATGGTCAGAAAAATTTGTATTTTAATACTCTTTAATATTATGATGTTCTAGTTTATTAGCTTAGAAACTAAAAAGCTTCTTGGATGAGCAAAAATATTGTCATTTATTTAAGAGCAATTTAATCAAAATAACAATTTTCTATTTTACTTTGACTCAGATTAAAAACTGATCATCAGAAACATAAAGAGCAAAAGAAAGAATTTGCACTAGCACAGTTGTCAGATAACAATCAATCTGTAAAGATCAGAATTTCTAGAGCAATGTAATAATGTGCTGGTAACTACAATGTCTCAGGCGAAACAGAATAGGAACATTTTATAGTGTGAACCTGACA
Organism: Balaenoptera ricei; assembly: GCF_028023285.1. Lineage (NCBI taxonomy): Eukaryota > Metazoa > Chordata > Mammalia > Artiodactyla > Balaenopteridae > Balaenoptera > Balaenoptera ricei. The sequence goes on along the minus strand of NC_082639.1, from coordinate 70,982,034 downwards.
GTTTTTCTCTCTGATTCTCTTAAGCTTGGAAAAATAACAGTTGCTTAAACCACAAACGCCTATCACCTCAAAGTTTCAAAGTGGAAAATAAATAGGCACCTAAAAAACAGTTCATGGTTTGGGCAGGTTTGATTAAATCCAATTGCTTTAAAGTTGCATTTTATATTTAGAACTTTCACTTCCAAAATTTGATGCTGCTGAAGCAGGCATATGGGGCTAAAATATCTTAGCTAACAGAATCTCCATCTAGCTTTCTGAGAAGTATTTTGCATTAAATTTGAGGTTACAGGTCCTCCAAATAAGCCACCTTGGAAGCATATTTAAGGAGCAAATTTAAAGATTGTATAACAGAGACTATTAACTGTCCAGCTAATACACAGTATCCTCCTCTTCCTAAGTAACAGAATCCCTCCATTATTGGGAACAGTGATGTGTCTATCTACAGATTATCTATCAGCCTCTTTTCAAACTAGGAGATACAAATATGAATCTTTTGGTGTGTGGTGGTGGTGGTGGTGAGGTTCTGAGAAGAAGGCAATAGGATGATTCCACAGGCCCTTTTCCTCTTTCCTTCTCTAGTGCTTGGAAAAAGAACATAATGGTTAGAGCCTCAGTGCTATCTTGCAAGCATAAGGCAACGTTAAAGAAGAGAAGCTAACATTCAGGTGGCAGAGCAGAAAGACAGCAGGAGCCCATGGATGACTCATGACTATGCTGCTGCCATTCTGCTCCCGGGCAGACTACCTTCAGGCTTCTTTTGCATGAAAAAAGACATTAGCTGGTTTAAGCCACTGTTTACTGGGTTTTACACTATAAGCAACCAAACCCTATCCTAATATAGATTGATAGATTCTCTATAGATCATGTAAAATATTCTTTACTAGCAGATAACAAAGGAAATGTAAACTTTATTTAAATAGTCCAGCTAAAGGGCAGAAATATAAAATGATAATTAAGTACATCTGCACTTTCTGATGTTTTGAGTCAATGCCGTGTCTAATAGTGTGTGTATGGGAAGGGAGGTTGTATTGTGTGGATATAGATATTGGAATAGAGATGATTCTTAACTCCTGGGTAGTTAGCCATGTTAAAGTATTAGAATATTGTTCTCTCCACTCTATCCAAGTGGAAAGATGTGATGTTTACCTTGGCTAACTACTAAATCATCTTTTTACGGTATGCCTCACCAGTACAGTTTCAATATTATGAATTCATTTTACAATAGGTTTTCCAGGATATTATGAAAACATTTTTACATAGAAATTATAGTTCAAGAAAGTAGACATTATGAGGGGGAAGTAGAGATAGAAAACAAGGAGACTTATTTATTGCTTTCAGTAAGCTTCTAATCTAGTTCTGAGGCTTAATTTTTAGCTTTCTGTTAGGGATGATAGGCTGGCTTGACTTTTACGTTTACAAAGGCCTGAGATTTAAGATAAAACCAGGTTTCATTTTCAGGGGGTAACAAAATTTGATGTTTCCTTTGTTCTTTACTGCTAGAATTTTTCTTAACATTTGAGTTCTGACTCCCTTCCAATGAGAAGTGTTAATTTACCCTTCTTTGGATTAAAATGATAGCCACCTAACACGAAGCCATTTCGGGTATGGACTTCCCCTCTAAAGCTTACTGTGAGGATATGTTGGTACTGAGTCTCTTCTGAAAAGGAAAAGGTTGGACATTTGTGGTTTCCTTTAAATGCTCCTTACTCTACTTTCAGTAAGAAGTCTTGTTCTTATCTGGGACACAACTTTCTAAAAGCCTTTTTGTTTTTTTTTATAGAGTCTGTAGATTGTTTCCAAAAAATGATTTAGCCACCATGGTACAGGGTCAGTTGGGGGCCATCAAACTGCTTCCCTGGGTTGTTCAAATCTAACACTGAGCCAAGATAGTAGCTCAAGAAGCAGCTAATGGCCCTTGTCCACAGTCCTGAGGGCATGTATCAGGATGGCCCATACATTTTAACCAGTCTTTGTATTGATTCACAACTCTTTCAAAGTTTAAAACCGGGGTAAGTTGTATACAAGAGCAAAATCATAGAACAATGATCATTTAACATACAGAGGGCATGACATTTGATTATATCTAAGCTTCTTCAAATGCCAAGAAGAATCTGAAGAAAGATATTTGATATTGACTTTTAAAAGGTCCACATAGATAAAATTAATAAATCTTATTAAAGTTTATTTTAAAGATATTGATTTTAAAGTAGAAATGCAACCACAAAGAAAGTCCCACAATAAAGGCTAATGTGTAAATTCCTTTAAAATCCTAGTTACTGTAATTATATGGAGCATTTTACAAGCAACTAGGGACTTCTTTGGATAGATGGCTGAAATTTAATCATTTTCTGACACAGACTGCTTTTCTTTCCCACCTCAAATTTCCAAAGCATTATTTCTAGGGCAGACCTGTTCAGACAGTGAACGTTTATTATCGCATTTGATCTGTCTTTGAGCACTTTCCAAAAGAAAGGCTTCCACAGATCTCCTAGAAGATAAAGGAACAGGATGATTTTTCTCAATAGCACATGTTCATCCTCCCGCCCCATTCCATTCTCAGCAAACTTAATTCAGCTCTACAGTCTGGATTTTATAATCATATGGAGCATTATGTATGAAATGCATAAAACATCGATGTGTTAATGCTGCCACCAGAGACTCTCTGATAAAGAAGTAAGCATATCCCTTTGTACTCTTAGGGCATAAGTGTTTGCCCTGAACCTCTTTAAAAAACAACTCATTTCATTTCTAAGCATTTTGGGTTTTATTCGTATTAAGTAGCCTAGGTCTGCCAGTCTGCTGAAGGGAAATCTGAGTTTGATGTAGTTTGTTAGGCAAGGAGTAACTGGAAAAATAATCACAAATGATGAATGTAAAAATTAAGCTACCTCTAGAGTTTATGTTTTACAATATGAAATCGATCAGTTTATCTCCCAGCTGATTTAAAACATATCTGATTATTTCTGATGGTTCAAGATGTAATGGTCTGAAAGTCTTAATAGAATTCTTAGACTTACCTTTATTAAAACCTGAGGATCTGAAGATATAACTGCCTGGATTGATTACTATATTTCTGCTGTGGAGAAAAATAACAGCCCTGAGTGACTGCTTGCTGTTCACATCTTCATTAATGTGCTTAACATATTTCTGTCCCTAGAGAAAATTAATTTTTTATTTCTTTTATATTGTAGTCTCATTAGATTCTTTGAACATAGTTGGATGGCAGTGTGACATCTGAGTCCCAGAGATCAATTGATAGTTGTTAAAGATCATGAAGAATGGCCCATTAAAACAGTTAGTATATGACAAATAACAACGTTTGTGTTTAGTGTAGGAATTTATCAACTAGACAGAGCACTTATTCCTGAGACCCGAATGAAAGTCTACTTGAACCAACTTATTAATCAGTCAGTGCCGTAGTCTTAACAGACTGTCTTATTAAAGAGCTCTAGATATATTAAAATTGAACTCTAATGTGATAGATACTATCCCTGAACCAAAATCACAAAGCCCACAATTATTACTGAAGACTAAAATCTATGAAAAAGAAACGTAAGCTTTTTTCTCCCTAGGACTGAGAGGTTCTGCCTCAAATCTTTGGCTCTGATTACTTACAGTATAGTGTCTACCATGAAATGTCTGCCTATGTGGCCCATTCTTCTCCCACTCTCTGTTCAAGGCAGGATCATACACCAAGATATCATGACAAACTTAAGGACACAGTGATCTCTCCACCTGCATGTAATTATATAGACCACACTGCAGAATCTTTAATTTACAAAGATTTTCAGGGAAAAAATGAAGCACTACCAAGGGAAAAAAAAGGAAAGATTGTTCTGGCTGGCAAGTGGTATTAACTCTCAGCAAGATGCTCTGAGTTTGGAAGGAATCATCACAGCTTTCTATCCCCTGTGGAGTCTGTGAGGGTAGACACCCTTAAGAGCTGTGAGTGATGGGGTTGAGCACTCATGACAACTGGGTTGAATATCATCTCAAATGACAATGTCAACCAGAGTATTGATTGTCTGGAAGTGCCGGGTAGAGAAGGATGCTTAAGGCTAAGTTTAAGCACAGCAAGAAAGAAAGCCATAATAAATTAGTGACATCTGCACGAGGAGAGTTTAAGGTCATAATGGAAGAGAAGTCTCAGCTTCTAACCTTGGCAACACACTTCTGGCATGATGTTGACCTTTGCTTACCCGAGAGGGAAAGTGTGCACATTTCAGTAAACAACCAATAGTTGCTTGATGTGATCAGTAGCTCTTCTGGTAGAAAAGTGCCAGGTAATCAGCAATTAAATGGTTTACCAAACACCTGTGGTGACCTAAGTGAGAATCTTTTTTGATTTCTTCTCAAGGCTTTAAAACTTGATATCTGGAATTAAGCACAATAGTACTGAAAGAGACCCAAGTCCAGTCTTCCACAAAGTGCAGAAATCTTTTTAAAAACCTCTGTAGACTTTGGTCTCTGCCAATATAGCTACTGTAAAGGGAAACATTCCCTTCTAAGGCAGTCTTCTTTTTTTTGGATACTCTGTTTCTTAAAAAGAGTTCTTTTGTGGACTGAGTTGAAATTGACCTTCTGGTAAATTTGACATTGTGGTTGTGGATCTGTTCTGTTGAAGAAAACAAAACAATTCTGTGCTCATTTCCACCTGAAAATTCACCAAATATTCACCCAAATAATATAAAAACTCTCTTTGCAGTTTTTGTTGTTGCTGCTATTGTTGTTTAAACAACTGATCCTGCTTCTCAAACTTATTGTGGCCAAAACAAGGCATTTAAACTTTTGCTTTAAAGTTTCTTCACCTCTTTCTCAGAATTCATCCAGTTATATCAGAAAATGGGAGTCTTGTTTGGCACCATATTTCATTCTCCAAAACTACATTCAATCTATTATCAAATTCTCTTGATATTTCCTCTGAAATGCCTTTGAACCTCTCTTTTTTATTCAATCTCTACCCTCTCCACTTGAAGCCAAATGACCTTCATCTCTTGCCTCTTCTACTGCAATTGTCTCTGAAGTATATCCCCCATCACCTCTAGCCCCTTTCTAATACATAATCAAAACAAAGCCAGAGTGATCTTTGTAAAAAGGCAAATTTACTTACCTTACTTTGTGCTTAAAGTCTTCTGTAGCTTTTCCTGGCACTTAGAATAGGAGACTTAATGTTACTCTAAAGGGGCTACAACAATCTGGCTCCACTTTTTTTTCACACCGTTCTTTCTTATTCATATATATGCCTTAATCACCCTTTCCTCTTTCCATTCCTCAGTTTTACTAAGCTCTTTTCCACCTTAGGGGCCTTGATTATGAGACTGCATTTGCTATTATCACTACTTGGAATGAAGCCTGCCTCCCACCCCCAACCTTTATTTGATTTAAAGGTTGCTTCTTCAGAGACCCTCCCTTGACCATATGCTTCATCCCAATTAGATCAGATCAGTTTATTTCTTTTTAATTGTAGTGTTCCCTTTCTTATCACTATTTCTTATCAAACATTCGTTTGTGTGATTATTTAAAGTCTTGTCTCCTCCGCTTGACTTTAGAGTCCATTAACAAAGGGATAAAAGATTAGTTTACTTTTCATTTTATCTGTTTATCTAATACTAAGCACAGTGCTTGCCACTGGGTGTCAGTAAATATTGGTTGAAAGATATCCATATCCATTATTGATTATATCTCCCCTTAGTCTTCTCTTTGCTAGGCCAAACACTTTGGTTCCTATACTATTCCTCATATGACATAGTTTTTAAATCCCTCTCCAACTTGGCCACATATTTTTTGACACATTGTGTTTTTCAATGTTCTCCTTTAAATACGGAAGACTAATTGCAATATGCTAGATGTGATCTAATAATTAGAGAATTTAATGGGACTATTCTTTTCAATATCTTTCTTACAATGTCTATTAATTTAGCCTAAGGTGGTGGGTATGTTTTTTCAGCAGCCGGATCTCACCATTGGTGCATATTAAATTTATGATTAACTAAAATCCATAAATCTTTTTCTTTCTAAGTTTCTTAGCTAGAGAGTTCCACTTAAAGTTGTGCATTTCATGTTTTTAATGATTTGCAGAATTATCACTTATCTTGTATCAAGTTATATTTCTTATTGTCATATACGGTATTGATTATCATTTTCAGGTTTGTTTCATGTGTAATCTGGATAAGCATATTTTCTTTGATCATGTGCAACATAGAAAAGGCAAGTACCAAAGATAGAACTCTGTGTTTTACCCCTTCCTCATCCTCAGGTAGGGGTCAGGATCCACACTGCTTTGTTCATAATTATACATGTATATATACATATATATATACACACTATATTACATTATACATATTATATATAATTATACATATTGTATAATATAATGTATATATAATATAATTCATATATGTTTTAATAAGCTTACTTAATAAGCTTTTAAAATATGTTGATAAAAAGGTAGTAGTCCATCCAAATATAAAGTCAAAAGCATTTTATTTCCTTAGTTTTGAAATGAGTGTTGTGCTTCAATTATTTTAACATTAATTAAAAACAAAAAGGTAAAATTGTTAAAGTCTAATAATAACTGTATCTTATGAACTTTAGCTATATTTATTTACATAAAGATGAAAAGAATAATTCTAAAAAACTTTGACCTAGAAGGCCTAGAAGACAAAATGGTAACTGAGTCTTACTTTCCTCTTTAGTTATTGACTTATTCTAAGAAATAAAATTAATGGATAGAATACCAAAAAAACTTGTGATAATTTGACTCATGATTATTTTAGTCTTTATAGAACAATTCACTAGGAACATTCATTATTCAAATTCCATTCAGAAAAGCATTTGTTGAGCTCCATTTCTGTGATCAGCCTGGTAGAAATGTTACTCTCAAAGGCAGGTTGATACATTAGCCTGTTGGGATCTGTGGAGGAGAAATGGATGGAATTCTTCTAGTTTGATGAGAAATTTGCATATTTCACAGCTTCTTATCTATGAAGCACCCTATTTAAAAAATCTTGTTTTGTATTTATAATTATGTTGTTCTGGTGAGCCATGGCAGGATGTAGAGATGTAAAAAAAAAATGCTGTTGGGTTTACCAAAGAAATGTAAGTCTGGAAATTGCTCTCAAAAGCTTTTTCAAACAAACTTGCAAACAACTTTATAAACTGATGGGAGATAAAATGAATGTTATATGCAACAGAAGGATGGAAGTAGGAGAAAAAAAGACAGAGAAGATTAGAGTAGTTAAGAACATGAGTTATGCTGAATATTACGACTGCAGTAAGAAGAAAACATGTAAGAGAATTTCTTTTGTAATTTTTTTTTAATATAAATCTAATTTTATGTTATAGGAATGTTATTAGGTATATTTCCCAGATTATAAAAGAAACCCTGGATTGATAATGCCCTACCACTGCTATCATTACTAAAATGGTTACCTCTGCAACTACTACTGTGTTAGAATAGACACCGTTTATTGAACTAACTTATGTGTCTATAGACACACAAAAATTCTTTTTTTATATCATTTATTTTATCTATACAAAAACCATATGAAGTAGGTATTAGTAAATGTCAGTATTGTCCCCATTTTACAGATGAGCATGAGGCTTGGGGGTTTAAAAACTTGCTTAAAGTCTCACAGCTTATAAATGGCAGAGCCAGAAATGGAATATAAATCTTTCTGGTTCTAAAGGTGCATTCTTAATTTTTAAACTCTACTGAAGTAAACTTTTTATTTACCCAAATTAGCTTCTTACAGTAACATTTATTAATCAAAGACTTGCCAGATTTTGACTTCACTCTTTCCCTTGGTGGAATAATAAAGGGTCATAGTATTGCCAAGATGCAGAGTAATCAATATTACTGTTGAAAGATGTAATAATTGATGTAAAAGGTAGTTCTGGACTCTCATTGATTAATATCAATGAATAAGTTAACTCATCACTTATTATTCAATGTACAGATATATTTTCATAATTTGATACTATTATTGACCATATTCATAACCCAAAACACAGATCTCAAGAAACATAAAAATAACAGTGATTTCATTAAAGGCATCCATGTTCTTTAGAGGTGGAGAGTGTTTTCTCTCTTTTATTGCAAATATGATTTTGGCAAATTAACTATAAACAGTCATTAGAGTCTGGAAAATTTAATGATGTAAATGTGAAAATATACTTCATTTAGGTATGTGTATATATTCATGATACTATCTTGGAGTGTCTTTATTAAAATGTATACCTTACTGAAAATATATGTATGTGTACATGCAATCATGCCATGTTTCATAAACACATGATTATATTTTAAACACATCCAGCTATACATACATAAATAAATATGCAAACAGGCCCCCTACTTACAAATGGTTGTGTTTCAAATTTTTTTAAAACAGTTACACTTTTAAGTCAGTAACTACAATTTATATATTTAATCCACAGTGCCTGAAATAGTATCTTAAGTGCTATTTAAGCTAAACCCAAACACCCTGTATAGTATTGTTTCTAGAGGTAAACTTAATTTCATTTAACAACAAGTCTTAAGAGGATAGTTATTGTCCCACAGACTATGCTAGATGTTAGCAATACAAAGGACAATTCTCAGGAGATTAATAGTCTAGTACGGGATAGAGAAAAGCAAATCAATCATCAGAGTTCATAGGGATACAGTGGTGTGGTAACACAAAGGTGTGCCACCATGATCAGATGACAAACCAGTAGAACTTCCAGGAATGAGGTGATCAGTGCCCTGAGGGTTCTGAGGGATGAAGAGAAGTTAGCCAGACATAGATGAGAATGATGTGGAATTGGGGTGTGGGGAGGAATGTACTATAGAGTTGAGACACATAATGAAGAATCCTCTCCCTTTTTCCTTTAAGAGAAGGGTTTTCAGCCTTGGGGGCTATTGACATTTTTGGCAGGATAATTCTTTGTTGTGGAAGCTGTTCTGTGCATTTAGCATCATTGCCTGACTTCTACCCACTAGATGTCAGTAGTACCAATACCTGCCCCCCTCTACCCAAACCCAAAATGTCTCCATATATTGCCAATGTCCCCTGGGAAGCAAAATCATCTCTGAGAACTATTTCTGTAAGCAAAGAGAGAGAGAGAGAGAGAGAGAGAGCTACCTCTGGGTACTAGATTAATTTGCTAACTTCATGTTGACAAAAAAAGGGCAAATCATATTTGCATTCTCCCAAGTTGCTCCCTAGATGTTCTAAATTGGGGTAGATAAAAGACAGTTATGTGGATTTCTTATGTACTACCCAACTATCTGGGATCTAGTACTTACAATTTAGGGATTGCCTATTTATGTATATGAGTATAGGTACATACACACACACACACACATTGCAGAGACATAAGTCAGAATACCTCTGATTTGTCCATGATCACAATATTTAATGGTTATCTACCTTTCATTCCTATGTCTTGTCAGAAAAAACTTCATGAACTTAGCAGAATAAAATATATGTCTTGTGGCAGAAATGAGTTGAATCAACTTTACAAACACCATGATACTGAATTCCAAGTCTCCTTAAAGGGGGAACATCTGGTTAGTGAAGTTTCATTATATTCCTTTTTAAAGAAAGAATAAGCTATGAAAATGGTAAAATATGATTGACTTAAAATACAATATATCCAACTTCAATCATTTTCTAAATCCAAAGATATTTTTAGATGAAAGCAAAGGAGGTCATTTCCAAATCATTTTTTGAAACTTAAGCCTACCCAGAGGAAAGGTAATTTTGTTTGATCCTGAACATCAAGTGAATTTGTTCACCAAACCATTTATTCCAAAAGCTAATTAAAATAATGTAAAATTGATCCAGTATAGGTTTAACAAAATTAACTAATTATAATCTTCTTAAACCATTTAACCTTTATAGTTCCTACAAAAAATGTTTGATTTTCTTTGGAAAAATAAACAATGTGCTTTAAAAAGGAGGTGCCTCTTCATCTATCTTTCTTTTTCTTTTTTCTTTTTTTCTTTGGTGGGCTATCCTATGCTAAGATGTCAATATAGCAAATAGAGTTGATAAGCAATTAAGGGAAAAATGTAAGATTTTCCCCTTAAGTCAAGAGCACATGTGAAAAGGAAGAGAAATATTATAAGATGAGGAAATCAGACTCTTTATTTTTTGGTAGTAACAGTGAGTTCTGTTACAGTAAGCATTGATATTAACACCTCAGTACTTAAATCAAACCTCTAAACAAAAATGAAAGGTGTATCAATTATCCCTTCAGTATTCAGGTTGATCTGTGGACAAAACAAATATATACTGCAACTTAGCATTTGTTTGTTTTCAGCTTCTTTCCACTTATTCAAGTCATTGTCAAGCATACCCTAAAAAGTTCAACAAATTGAAAAAGTCTAATTGTCTGCCACTGACTACATTTATTTTATACTTATCCATTCTAATCACAGACAGAAATACTGAGTAGATAGATGTCAAGATTTGGAAAGGTTTTTAGGGGCTCTTAAGTGTCCGTGAGAGGTATAAAATGGTATGTAAAAGAAGAAATGTGCTGTGACAGCTCCATCTTTTAAAAAGAGTGGAAGAACTAGGAACCACCTTAGGGAAAAAATGGTAGAAGTAACCACGAGAGTTACTTCTAAGTAACTCTCATGAGAGTCCCCAGAGACTTTCTAATCCACATCTGTCTATTATTAATTCATTATAACTTACTACTTTATTTTTTGGAGATAAAATTGTCATTTATGTCACTCCTAAAACCAAATGACATTATGAAAGACTCTTCCTGGTAAAAATATTAACAGAATTGACTGTCATTGCTACATAGAGACAAACAAGTTATACATAGGGAAAAAAAAACCCTGTGAATATTTTTGATAACAGTGAAGCAAGTCACCCATTATACCGAGGTTAATTTGTTGGCTCATGATTTCCACTTATCCAATGATATCGAATCGTATGAACAAAACTCTACATCTAATCAGATTTTTTATTGAATTGTGACCTTTAATCCACCTTCTTCTTGATTATGAATGACAGTGACCTTTATCTAATTTAAAGCAGACACTCTGATGCAAAAATATGCAAACTACACATGTAAATTCTGAATCAAACTGAAGATGAGCATAATCTATTGGGGAGAAATTATTTCAGAAGACATTTATATTAAGGCCGAATGCGGTATTTGAAAGTAAGTGAATTAGTCAGCATACGAATTGTTGGTCGGGAGAGTTGCAAAGACCAAATGCTGTTTATATTTTCTCAGCTTCTATTTAGAAAAACTGAAATGTCAATATACATATCAATTTTTATTATTCTACTCAGCATTTGATGGCATTCAGGAAATGATCACAATGTAATAAAGTCAGACAAAATTATTTTTCAGAGAGATTGGCAAACTGTGCCTGAATATTCAATTCATTTTCATTTCGATTCATTTTCTGCCGCACGAGAACCTGGTAAAATTCAGCCATGGCATGTGTGGCATGTTGACTTCCTGATGATGTTTTATCTCATTAAGAGGAACTTCATGCCCAATAGCAGCTGGCAGTCAGCAGTGTTTCTAGGATATATTTAGAAACTACTATCTCAAGGAAAAAAGTTAGAATAATAAAAGAAGCATGTTTGCATTGAGAATCAGATGAACATCCTATAGCAGACCTCCCTTTCTTGATTCCCCTTCTTTGTACTGGCTCTTTCCTTTTTCTGTGGATTAATACAAATGGTTCTGAGCTAACATTACTGAGGGCAAACCCTGCCTTGGGCACAAACTAAAGCAGCCTACTCCTGTAATCCACTCTCCCCTTCCTCAAGCCTTTCCATTCTACACAGGGCTGTTAATGCAGACTGGACATTGGTGCTTCTCAAAATACATTTTGTTTTCTATATGTGGAAAAACACCAAAGTATAAGTGTATCACATATGCCTAAAACACATGATCCACACATATGCCTAAATCACATGATCCACGTCTGCATTTTATTACATAGATACACATGCATATGGGTTTATATATGATGAAGATTATGTCACAGCAGGAGGCCATTGAGAGCATTTTGCTGTCAGAAACCCACCAATCTCTACCTGGCACGAGCATGTACTTTCTCGATTAACACCAGGGGGTTGTCAGATTGCTATATCTGAAATAAACAGATTTATCCTGACAGTTAATCAGCATTTTGCGCTGCCTAATACATGTTTATCTTCCACTATTGATATAATTACACTAAAAGTGCACTTAATATAATCTTTCATAGGAAATTAAACAGATTTTAATGATATACTTATAATGGATTGGGGACAGAGTTGAGGGAGAGAAATATCAATACTAGATGTTTTGGGAGAACACATATATGAAGCAATGACGAGGCAATCAATGAACATTGGAAAAAATCAATGACAGTCTGTGTTTAAGAAATTCATTTACATAGCTTCCAAAGAAATCAGAAAAATCTTGCAAAGCTGTGAAATACCCTCCTGATTTTCTCATGTTCTCATGCTTCTTTTCTTCTGATATGTGGTCTGTGCTCACTTCACACATACACAAAACTAAAAGAACTAAAAAAAAAAAAAGAATTCTCTTGAATGGATTTTATGTTGGACTAATTCATAGACAACACTTCCAAAAGTTCTCATTCTGGCTTTTGAACTTGGGTACTGGGAACTCTCATAGTGGCCTGCACAGATCTTACTCAGAAGGAAATTCAGCAAGGTCTGTAGTTAGCTCCTGTCACTAAAGTGCCTGGGAGTACAGACAGACATGCCATTTTAAGAGCCATAGAAATTAACACATGTTGGTCTTCAGGCATCAAGCCTTAAGGATATTAAATCAGGACCTGGGAAGCAGAGGTAGTTGAAAATATTAATTTTAATCAAAATTATAAACATAACCCCTAGCATAGGAAGCATCTTTCCTAAGAATTTGCTATTCACAGCTGTAATCGGGCTCACTGCCACATGAGAAGACCTAAGAATTTTAAGTCTGACTATCCTCAAATACTAAGTTAATAACAGTTAGGATCAGTGCTCTGTTGTCCCTCGAATCTCTTTTCTTTTCTTAGCTACAAATTAAAATTAAGCCATGAAACATCTAAATACATATGTCTCTGAGCGGGATCCAGAGTAATGGAAATTTGATTTTGGACAGAAAATAAAATGATATGAGGAAGTACTGTTAAATGTCTTCCATGATCTCAGCATTGTTTGGAACATATAGGAGATATCATTTCCTTTTTTACTATAAAACTGAGAAGTGGGTATTTTTATTTCCAGAAACTCAGAGAGACTAAATAATATTCCCGTTAGCTGGGATTCCAACCCAGGTCTGTCTATCTGAAGCCAGTGTTCTTTCTGGTTCTTTATACTTCCTCTGTAAACTCAGTTCACATGATTTTAAATGCCTTTGATTTTTGTCTTCCAATTAAGGATGCAGACTTTAAACCATGTCCTATATCTCTTGCATCAATTAAAAATAATGCCTCCATAGTCATCTGCAGGCTGCTCTGTCCCTCTCTGAATCCAACAAAATCTCAGTAGCCAGTATGCAATGGCTTTTCACTTGCTAATCAGAAGAATTTCACAAATCGTCTTTAACATCCTACGTGGCTAAGGACCAAAAATGAAGTGACTGTGAGCTGAGACAACAAAATATCTCCAGCAAGAGGCCAGAGTACCCCAATGCGGAGGGGCAGCCATAATTTTAGTGCTTTTACCCTGAATCCTCTGAGGAACTAAGAGATTTTTGTTTCTCCTGGATCTTGGCACCCAGAAGGGGATAGATGGGGAGCCCTGCTTCCTATGCAGGTGGTGAACCCCAAACTGCTTCTTCTGTTTTACTTCTGCCAGCAATGCTTCCTGAAGCCTATGTCTTATTCCACGCATCACAGCCTTTTTCCAGGAGTGCGTTGGTTGACAATCGTACCTTTCAAGCTGCCTTGAAAACCACTCCTCCGACAGGCTCCATCTCTACCCTGCTTAGGTGTCGATGTCTGCTGGGTAAGACTGGATTTACCAAACTCCTTTTAGAATTTGATTCATGGCTGTAAGCTTCCTCTGTGGGATTTCTTACTGGACTGACTACTGTATAGTTTGCATTAAAAGCTACCTTATATCCTCTTTGCTTTCATCCTTATTTAGGATCCCAACCCCATTTAGTGTGTTCATTCCCAGGGAGCCAAAGCTTTAGGCCAAAAAATAATTTCTCTTTGAAATTAATTACAATTTCTATTCCATATATAGTGTATGAAGATTTAATGATAGAAGTTAAAAAGCTGTAAACTGTGGTTAATGAGAAATGCCAAGGTTTGAATTCTTTAACATCTTCTAAACCCCTCTCTCCTCATCTCTCAAGATGTCTCTCCCTTCCCCATTCCGCCATCACCTGCCTTCTAAATTGCCTTATTTTCTCTATCTTTTTCATTCTCCTCCTGCTTAGATCTTTCACCTTAGTTCCTTCACTAGTTGCCTCTCTCTTTAACTTCCAAACTTGAGAAATTATATATATAATCTTATCTATTGAAATAATCTCTTTTTCTGTTGCTATTTTTAAAATTGAGCATGTGTAAACTTTCATATTCTGTCCGAGCATAGGTCCAGTGTCCAGAATATAGCTAGGTCTTAAATGGATGGATGTCCCTCTCTTTGCCCTTGAAATAAATTTTTTAAAATATATAAACTAAGCTAACTAGATTTTTAAAAAATTCAATGAGTCATTCAAATATGAATCAAGAACACTCTCTGACCTTCACACTGAGTCAAGGTCTGTTAAGGACACAAAGTAAGTATGATTTTTACCCTTAAATAGTTTACAAGCTACTTGAAATATAAGAATATAATCCATAAAACAAACAGGGAAATATAAGAAAACAACACGGTTAGAGGCTGACTTGTGTGGTGTAAACTGTAAGTGCTGTGAATATGCCGGGAAGAGGTCTCAATGACTGTGGGAAGGACACTTGATTAATATTTCTGGGAGAGGATTGATAGGAAAGTAACATATATAACAACATCCATAAACAAACAAACCACACTTTCCAACCCTGGTTTAAGGCTTCTTACAAATTTTGGCTTTGCTTTCCAAACTTGGCTCTTAAAAGCTAGGGAAGACTTCTTTTTGAGCCCAGATGTGTTAATAAGTGTTCAGTCCAAACTGATTGCTAATATATTTAAGAATTGAGTTATCTGAGTATTTTTTGCCTTTCTCACAAGCTTTCCAGAATGAGAACAATCTTTTGATTTTATTTTTAATTTCAGGAAATTAACATCTTTTAGATAGAAAATTCAGTTACACAGCTGACGAATTTAGCAACGAGGGACATGGCCTTCAATGGTTTTAGGTCATTTGTAAACTCCTTTGAATTTTTACATCAACACATAATTTATAACCACCATGCCCTGTTCTCCTCCCACCCCACCTCCGACCTTTTTTTTTTTTCAAGGTAAGGATATCAACCAAGTAATAGAGAAATCAAATCTGAAAGGAATGTCTCACAGGCTAAGGAACTCACTCAGCAAGAGATGATGGAAGGGTAAGCTCAAATTTAAATTAATTCCCAACCTTTCCTGTACCAATGGTCTATGTCTAACTTAGCTAATCCAGGCAAAACTGTTATTTTAAAATAACTTTAGAGATAGGTTCGCAGGCTTTCTGCCTGCCAGCAGATAGAGGGTCTGGATATATAGGGCAGTCCATCTGCTTGATACTTCAAATAAGATCTAAAAAGCATGCTGGTATCACAGAAAGGCATCATTTTTTTTTTCTTTTTTCATTTGTTACTGGAGAAATGTGTAACTTGCTTGGTTGCTACTGACCCATGTTTCTCACATTTCTGCCACTTGATTATGTGTTAATCCTGTTCAGATTTTTGTTTACACTGCATATTTGATATTCAAAGGTCAAATGAACACAGTCTTTAAATTAGGTTTCTATGAGTTCTGTGTATAATAGTTCATCCTCTTTCACACGAGGGGTGGGGTGAGGAACAGCAGGAGAGAGTCCAAGTTATTCAGAATAAATGGACAGAACTAAAGCCACAAATGCTTCCCCGTATGGACCTGTTCTTGCTCATTTCTCCCTAAGGAGACAATACCTTCCGACACAAGGACAGATAGTTATCAGTTCAGTGTTTCAGAGTCTCACCATTTAAAAATGCATTTTCACTTCATTTGTGTTCTTTATCTGCTTTTGGAATGCGCTGGTATATTTCAACTGGGGAAATTTTCATTCATACGTGCCCATGGAAAGAAAGACAAGGAAAAGGGCTTCTTTTCACTACCCAGGAGATTTTGAAGAAAGATGACAAGACAGAAGAAGATATTTTTTCTGAAGGGAACAGTTGTTTGCATGAAAATTTTAATTGTTACCAGAACTTCAATGGAGTTGCAAGGAAAGGTAGTTAGATAAAGCCTCAGGTTAATTTCCATCATTACCAAGCACTTTACACCAGTGAAAAATTCCAAACATATAAAGAGATGTCAATCTTGTTCTTTAGACAGGGGGGAATAAAAAGGTGTTGGGCAGGGGGTGGGGTGGGGGGTGGCGCCGGTAGTGCTTCAAAGGCTGTCAGTAGACAAGCCAGTCAATTACAGATCTGATTTAGTTCTTAACTCCTTGAGGTAAAAGACTAATGTTCTGCAAGAGTAACCATTTCTGGCATGTATTAAATGACAATACTTTTAAAAACTCTGCTATGATGGTAATACAGATAGGAGTGAAGAGCTGAAAAATTCTGAAAAATCAGAATCAGATATTTGAACCAAGACTACAAATGGGTAAATAGTAATGTTTTTGCTATGAGGTGGAGGGATGTCCTTATGTATTTGGTTATCTGAGCTAATTAGCCAGGAAGGCATTATTGTGTGATGTTTCAAAGCCAGTTTCAAAGCAGATGGGTTCAAATCTCAGTTTTCCTACAACTCTGTGGCCTTGGCTAAGTTATTTAACTTCTCTGTACCTCAGTGCCTTTATCTATGAAATGCGGGTGATGGTTCCATCGACCTCATAGTGTTATACAGATTAAATTAAGACAGATGAGACAATTAGTATCTGCTGAGTTTTCACTTAATATTACATTTAATTCATACACAGCAATGAGTTTCAAGATTTAGAAAATAAATACGGTATGATACAATCCTTCCTGAGAAATTTTTCACGTCTACAGATGATACAAGCATTGAATGTCTGCTGATGAAACACATTATTTTCCCTCAGGCAGGGTTGCAAGTTTCTTTGGCCCGACTGAACACTTCTGAAGTTACAGAGAACTTATTAACGCCCTCTATAGCATCCTTTTAAGATGATAATTTATCTTTTTAACTGTACTCAGTAAAACCAGCAGAAAAAAGCCAGGTGGGAATAACAACATGGTGTTATATACAGCTACAAGGTTTACCAGTTCTATAGATTCTGCTGCAAGGCACACTAAAATGGAATAAAATGTAACTTATCTTGAACAGTTGCTTGAATGAGTTACTAGAGGAACGGCAAGTTTACAGAGGAAGCGAAAGAAACCCAGGGGAGTTGAAGGCTGTGACCATTTTATTTAGGATGCACAGTAAAACCTAACTTAAGGCATACAAGTTAGGTCTTTGGAGAGTTTCCTAGGAGGTTTGCAAACAAATGTGAAAGTCTGTAAAATATGTGCTTTTGAAATAACTCTGTGAAATGATGGTTGGAGACTCCATGGGGGGATGCCGTCATACCTATCAAATACTAGTAATTTGGTTGAAAAGAGAATGCCTCCTTGTTTGCATTTTCCCTGTCCCCAAAAGCTCTCCCTAGCCACTTTTTATATCTATACTCAGCTTGACTGCTGACAGAGTATTACATGGCGTTCCTTTGTTCTGAAAGGGCATCCTTTAGTTTCACACTAGTCTCAAGTTCACACAGCCAGGCAATCCCACACACCTTTCCATCTGTTAAGGTTTTCCTGTGTCTGTTGCTTCTCTCAAAGTCGTTGTAATTATGAAAGAATCACCCTCTACCATTAGTGGCCAATCCTTTTTTTTTTTCTCCCCTGTAACACTGAAGATGTGAATGGAATCCTCCAGTGACAGTGTCTGGGAAGAAGATATTCATGGGCAACTACATGATTAGAATAGATAAATTCAATTAGCCTTTCTTGGGAAGGCTCAGTTTACTTTATCACTCAATATTTCAAAGAGTTCTAAAGAAATTCTAATTACTGTATAAGAAACAAGTCAAATTCCTTTTCTCTCACGGTGAAGGGCTTTTATTACCCACTGCTATAAAACATGTATCTTTTTTTTTTTCTGTTGCTACCCTAGCAGAGTAGCCTGCATACCAATAGGATCACTAAAATGCCACGAAGCAGAACATATTTATCTGTTAAATTCTATGTACAGTAACCTAACAAATTCCAAAGACAGAAAGATTGCCCTCTGCACAGTAATACTTGTGTAGATGTCTTCTTTATGCTAACAATGACAGGACTTCATACCTTGTACTGTACTCAAAAATCAGAGGGCATTTTTTTAAAACAGAGGACTCTGTATCAAAAAGAAAAAGAACTGCCCATTTTTGGCAGTGAGATATTTTATGTGGATAATAAATTTTTCCCTCGAACTCCACTAACTACAAGTATCTACCTAGAAGATGAAATCTAAGATTTATGTCATCAGAACTATTCAGTATACCAGAGGATCTTTTTCTCTTCTTTTCAGGACTGTCAACTTTGTTTACTGTTTATGTTCAATTCTATACTATACAAGAGATTAAATAGTCTTGTCATAACCGCATGTCAAACCTTGTCAGAAAAATAAGGTAATAAATGTAAAATGATATTAATAAGGAGTGCTTTCAAAGACATATTAGGTTTATTGAAATCTAAATTGTAACTGGAATATTATAATTATATTTGTACTAATCAAAAAGAGATTTTTGCATAGACATTTAGTATGTTTTAAAATTGAAATGACTGAGAAATGATTACAAAATCATTACAAGTAACTTCAAGGAAACACATATGAAGTAATGTAAGCCCAGGAATTGCCTTCATAAATCAACATGTATATCGTCAAATCTTGTTAGCTTCTTACATGCATTTTTAATCCAAATGTAACCATTTGGCTATGAAATCAGTCTTAAAAAATGATATCAAACGGTGTTATACAAACATAAGATTTTTTTAAGCCTTGTTACGTTAAACTTTTTTATAAAGCAATTTCAATCTCAAAACAATAAATAATAGCATGTATAATGACAGTAACTGAATCCTAACTCCCACATAGCCTAGTAACAATCTATGAATTGTGAAGAATAAATCTGTCTGACAGGCTTGTTAGCAATAAGGCCTTCAGCTTCTTGCTTTGCAGCACAATGAAGTAAAATCTATCCTTTTCTTGCTGTTGTTAAAAACATTTCAACAGTTACTTCTTTTTCACAGAAAATGCTGCAGGAAGGTTCCAGGTTAAAAAAAAAAAAAATAGCACGGTTGAACTGTACTCTTGGCTATTACTGGCCAGGATACATGATAAGTTAAAACATACTAAGAGATTATTTTTTTTAAGAAGGAAAACTTGATAAGAGGTTTGTATTTCTATATTAGAGAGTGGACACTATCATCTTTCTGGCATTGTAAAACTGAAGCCGGCTGCAGGGAAAATAAACATTACAATTACCCAGCACTTAAACAATTGTACCTATACGGT
This sequence comes from Balaenoptera ricei, assembly GCF_028023285.1. Classification (NCBI taxonomy): domain Eukaryota; kingdom Metazoa; phylum Chordata; class Mammalia; order Artiodactyla; family Balaenopteridae; genus Balaenoptera; species Balaenoptera ricei. Next base: position 70,962,391 of record NC_082639.1, on the reverse strand, counting down.
TAAGTAACAAAAGCGTGAGGCACCTGGAATCACAGCATTTGTGCCTAATGCCAGCAACAATATAAAGCATTCAAGTGACATTTGATAATGAGCATACAGTGGAGGCATTACACACGTCTTTAGAAGAATCAGACTTCCTACCTTGAAAAGACAGATGGAGGTAAGTTCCTTTATAAAAAAGTTGTAAGTAAAGCCAGGCAGCAGTTGCAGTAAATTGAGTCCTTTCAGTCACTGTATACATACAGCAATTCTGCAATAAGGGGAAAAATATAATGGGAGGAGCGGCTGTGAACGAGTGACCTCCTCAAGCTGAGTCCTCTCTGTGAACCAGGCATTGAAAGCCACTGCTCCTGATTTGCATGGATTATCTCCACTTGAACAGATACAGAGCAGATACATTTAAATTGAGCTGGCACAATGGCAAAAATATGGAAGAGTGAATGAATGAGGGGCAGCGCAAGAGAGGGAGAGAGAAAGAGAAACAGACACGAGATCGGAAAGCGTGGTTGAGCTGGTTCTCGCAGAACTGTGTCTCAGAAGAGCTACAGCTCCCTCTTCATGTCACAGTTGTAAGATGAAAAAGGTTGTCATTAAGAACTGGTTAATCATAGGCAAAAATTTACTCAGATTAGCGGATGCTCCACCTGATCCGATTTTTATGAACGTTTTATGACTGTTTTATCATCAGGATTTTAGATACTGAAAATCTTTTGATTAGTAGACAGGTAAACAAATTTGGATAAAACTCTGAGTTTTGAATGAGATCAGAGCTTTGACTTGACTGGAATATATGTCAGTAAAGAAACCTAGATTTGTTAAACAGAATATTTATTTTGAAAGAAAATTAATACCTGTTAACTTTTAAAGAGCTAGTGGTATATACTGCAATATAAAAAGAAAATGGTATGTAAATATTTATTAATGATTAATTATCTGAAAGGATCCAAATGTACAACTAAGAAAAGAGGATTTTTTAAGTTGCTAATTGTTTTTTTTTTTCCTTCATATTGTCTCTTGCTGGCATTTCAGAACAGAAGAAATCCGTTTTTCTATACAATACAGATGTACCTTAAAGTATACAATTATTTGATTTCCCATTTAGCATCTTCAGAGCTTTATATATTCATATTCTCATTTTGGAATGAGAAAGAGGAGAAGGGAGCATATGATTGTAATTCTTGCCACCGGTCACTCAATCAGTCCGTGGCCGATCTCAGGAGAAAAGAATAACACTCATTTAGCAAGTTAACATGAAGCCTGCCTTCTCTTTGTGTAAAGGTGTCTGTGGATACCCAAACAGCGAGGCAATTAGGTCAAATTCAAAGGAAAAATCGGTCAAACCAGCTGGTTGACTGAATTGATCATAGCCTTGGGGAAGCCAGTATTAACTTGGTGTAAACCAAATGACATCAGTTAAATGTGTTTCAACAAATGACACTAAAACTCTCAGCAAAACCATGTGCGCGATATTTGCAGAAAGTAGTAAGGAGACCAGTTAGATTTTTGCTGCCGCTGGTAACCCACATCTTTCCTGTCAGGAAAGATAAAGAATTTAAACACAGGATACTTACAGGAACTTTGATTTGATGGACAGAAATGATACTTTAAAAGAAATCTCCAGGAATATGCCAACATATATTTCCATGCGATTTAGTGAAGATCTGGAATTTCTGAAGTCTGCAGACTTAGTGACGGTAACTGTGTTTAGGAAACAATTGCTTGACAGTAAAAGGGTGAAGACAGTAGTTATTTTATGATTCCGACATCCAATAGTCTGATTGCTCTCTGAGTGGATGGGTGAGTTCTCAGGTTTCTGATATCAATTTGGAAACAGCTTGTACACAGGTCAGATTTGGAATGTTACTGAGGTCTTAATGGTACTTTTCAGGTTGTAAACTCTTTGGAGTCAGGGACCATGCAATATCTTTAAACTGTTTCCTCAAACATTTTGAAAGTGTTCTTTACATATTTTAGATGTTTCCTAAATGTTTGTAGAAAAGATATTGGCAATAATGGCAAAGCACTTATATTCTCTCTACCAGTTGTTTCATGTAAAAATAAATTAGATTCAGAAATTATAATCTCTTCTGTACCCACATGAAATAAAAGGAATGAAATATAATTTAAATGTCTTGTCATATATAGGATCGTAATAACAATAGCAGCAGGGCTGGATTGTACATTGACACGTAAGCTTAATTAGGTACCTTCTTCATTATACCAGGGGGTACCTTCCAGAGATAAAAAGGTATGTTTAGGATTTGAGTAACAATTTTCTGAGCACCAGTGCTGACTCGGACAATTACCAGCTTTGTGACCATGGGCAAATTACTTGTTTGTAAAATGAGGATAATAAAATAACCTTTATTATATTGTTGGTGTAAGGAATAAAGGAAAGGGCTTAGCATAGCACCTTGGTAAACACTTAATCAGTGTAACCTATTGCTACAATTATTATAAATCTGTTTCCATTGAACTTGATTGCCTCTCTTTGAACTGGGAAGTGTTATTACAGTGTCTACTGGATGTAGAAAAAGGTTGACTTCTTTGTCTGTTCTTGGCTTTTTCTGGCCATTGTATGAGGAGGGCTTCTTCCTGGTCCCTGACAACCAGAAGGGCTGGTGCCTCTACCTTTTTATAAAAGACAGAAATAGAAATACTATTCTCAGGAGGGTTAGACAGTGTTGTAGCAGCAGATCCACCTGTTGTACGGGAATAGGAAATGGCTTGTGTGGTATGACATGAAGGGCACCCAGAAGCTCCCGGTCCAGATATATCTTCCCATCTGTCCCTTCTTATTTCCTGAAATGCCACCATTGGGGGTTCATTTCTATGTTTTACTGGCTTCCCATTCTCTTTTTCAGTGCCCATACTACTGGCAGTATTAACACATCAACAAGTTTACACTTAGAGTAACACATGAATTCATAGTTGTTTTAATTATTCTATCAGAGACACTTGCTTCTAGTAACTTGCTGAAGATCAGCAATGCCAAGGAAAAGCCAGATTTCAATGAAGATGCATAAAAGCCCATTTGGTATGTAGGAGTGTGTGGGGATGAAATCCTAACAAGGATGGTGCTATACCTGTGCTCGTGTGCACTTGGATCTGCCAGTATGTGAGAGACTCTGCAGCAGGCACTCAGAGGGTAATGTGGAGGTGCTGGCCCCTGGTGCACTGGGATGAGGAACAAGGACTCATTTATTCATTCAACAAAGTGGATTGAGCTTTGTTAGCAAAAACCTGGACTACATATATGGAAATAGATGCGGACTTCCCAGGTGGCGCTGTGGATAAGACTCCGAGCTCCAATGCAGAGGGCCTGGGTTCAATCCCTGGTCAGGGAACTAGATACCACACGCATGCAGCAACTAAGAGTTCACATGCCACAACAAAGGAGCCTGTGAGACGCAACTAAGGAGCCCACCTGCCGCAACTAAGACGCAGTGTAACCAAATAAATAAATAAATATTAAAAAAAAGAAAATAGATGATCCTTGCTCTCATTTCTAGTGGAGATGATGGAAACAGGCATGTGAACAGGTTGATCCTAATATTGGATATCTGTACGAAGGAAAAGAACACAGAGGAAAAGCACAGTTGGAGTAATTAAGAAAGCCTTTATGAACTGGACAATGCTTGATGTGACTCATGAAGGCACAGTGGGAGCTGTTCGGACAAGTAAGAGGTGCAAGAGGAGAGGCTACAGGTGTGTTCCAGGTTGAGTAAACATGGTACAGAGGCAGGGAGGCTTGAGAGAGACAACCAGCTGGGACAACCTGCTCAGAGCACAGAGTGGAAGGATGAGGGGAAATGGAGAGAGGTGTGACTGAAATGTGAGGGAAGAATTGAGGAGCAGGTCACAGAAAGGAGGCACAGACACAAGCACTACAGAGCTTTTGTACCTCTGGGCCTTAGTCTTGGACCTTCGTCCTTCCTCTTACTCTGTACACCTGGTACATGTGTTCACCTGGGCTCCCCAGCCCTGGAAACACACACATAAGCAAATATTTAAATGACAAGGAGAGCTGTCCCTAGTGAGAAAAGGGGGATGTATTGCCAATTAGATTAGAGATTTAAGTCTTTGGGGAGTTGAAATATCCCCAAATTGTTTGTGAGAATCTGCCACCCCATTCACTAACCTAAAGTGCTGTATGGCATCCTGATATATGAATTAAACTTAATTGTGTTTGGAGACTTTGTGATGAAGCAAATCAGGGTAGAAATCACTGCTGGAGCCCTGGAACTCATTTAGCATATAAAAAATACAGCACTTTGAAATCCTTAGTGAGACAGATTACCAGCATTAATGCCATTAATACTAATGATGGTTAATAATTGGAAAATCATATTTATAAAAGCAATAACGATAACAGACTCAAACCAGATAGCAAACCTCCCAACTCTAATATAAAATGCTGTATTATAAGTTTCCCATTTTCTTCTATTGCTTGAATCTTGGCTATTTTGACATATTTATCCAGAAAACATTGAAATTTCTATATTTATCCCAGGAAAGACAAATTGCTTCTTGTAAATATTACACTTACAGTAAAATTCACTGTAAGGTAAATGGTTACATAGATATTGGACCCAGTAGTGGGAAATATATTTGAATTCTAATAAGGACTGGTTCAAGCCTAAAACCAATTAATAACTGTCAATTTCCCATAAACACAATGACAAGTAAAACCTCCAAAAAGGGCACCCAAACCACAAATGATTACGAAATTATGCTGATTAACAGAATGACTGAATACAATAGGCTTCTTTTAAATTATCTTTTGATTGTAGCGCCCTCCCTGACCCCCATGGAGGTGGAAAGAGTGCAGTTTAGTTCAACATTCAGCTCTTCCCCAAATATTTTAAAACTACTTAAACTTCTGTGGCAGTCAAGGAGGTGTGTCACATAGATGTCTCTTCAAGAAAAATCTTGTGGTTCTGTAGCAAGGAGTGAAGTTAGCTGTCAGCCTCCAGCTATTAGCACCTTCACCATTCACCTTCTTGGGCAGCCCTTAGACCATAAATAAGCATAATGGGGCTCTTTAGACTTTTCCATTTCTGCCCAGTGCAGGACTCCTTTGAGGTTTTCCCTGCCCAACCCAGCCTCCTCCATCCTTCGACTTTCACAGGCTTAGGTCCCTGATAAAACTCATAGATAAAACTTAGCAGACACAAGTTTCTAACAGTCAACAATACTTGATTCAGAACGAACTTCTCTTTCTCCTTCAATTTCCAAAGAACTGAACTCTTACTCTTCCTATATTCATAGCTCTTCACTATGTTTCTACTTTCCAGATGTGCTTGTTCTTGGAACAGTAAAACATTCTTCAGAGACCTAACTTTCTCCAGGAGTTGCTCTCACTGAATTGCTTTCTCAGATTACTGCTTTGTTTCCGCACCTCTAGTGTACTGAGAACATAGGCACACTACCAAACACAGAACTGAGTAGTCCAATAGACTTATTACACTAACTGCAACAGACAGACAAGCAGCACAAACAACATGTTGATGTACTTAGATCAATAAGGCTCTGGAAGACATTCAGGTTCAGTGTCGAAGGAGGTTCACATTAAAGAGAGTCTGAAGGATGTAAGAGACTCAAAAAGGAGCTTGCTGGTAGGTAGTGTAAATTCTTTGTGATATATGGAGCAACAGAGAAAAATGAATGGGGCTTTAGGAATGAAGTCATTAGTAAAAATGATTGGGCACTGGGATTTTAAATTCAATTCTTATCTCTATCTCCAAGGTACTTATATGTTTTCACTGCAAAAAGCATAAGAGCTTGCTGCTGTTTCCATTTATAAAACACTGGGAGTCTCCCAGACAATGGCATTGTTTAGCAGTAGAGGCATATTGCCGTTAATGAATCCTTTGCATTTTAGATTCTAAAATGAAAATCAGTAAGGAAGAAAAGAATCCTTTTGAAAAGCTTTGGTTTCTGTAAGGCATTCCTAAAAAAACTCATGTGACCTATGCAAAGAAGAAACTTAACTGAACTCTGAACCTTAAAGAAAAATGGGTCAACATAATACCTGGTATAACTAAAGAAGTAAGTGTATTGTTAACTTGTATATACAAAAATAACTATTCCAAAAAATAACCTTAAAATAATTCATTGTTCTAGTTTTATATAAAGCCAATTATATAAAAATTGGCTATATATAGGCAATTAAACCCCTTAAAAAGTTATTTCAAGTATTTATAATGTTTAATTTTGGAAGTAATGCTTATCTTGACCATTTACTGTATATGCCCACATTAATTCAGATCTTTAATTTGAAACAATAATTTACTGCACCTGCAAACACAGGTTATAGATAACTGTGTATAAAGATTCTGATGCAGACTCAAGAGAGTGGAAGCAGACTAAGTGATCATGACATTTACAGAGAGTTGCATTATAGTTTGTCTACCAATTGATTCTCTCATTCATTCATACATACATTCATTTCTTTAAAGGTATGTATTCAAAGTCTACTTTGGGATTAATAATCAAGAAGGAGAGAGTTGTTTCCCTGCTTGTGGAGTAGCTAACAAGGAAGAGAAACATCCAAGTAGGCAATTATATTAAATGATGCAACAGATTGCAAAAATTGCCACAATGCTTAGTAAGTTCTCCAATAGATGAGTGGAGTCTAGTTCCTCATCCCTTGATTCTGGACTGGTTTTATGACTTGTTTTGACCAATAGAATTTAATGGAAGTGAATCTGTGCCTGTTCTGAACCTAGACTTAACGAGGCCTTGCAGCTTCTGCTGTCACACTCTTGGAACCCTTTGACTGCTATGTAGACAAGCTTAGGCCAGCCTGTGGAGATGAGAGACCCCATGGGGGAGACCCCAGTCATCTCATCCATTTCACCTGATGTCATTATGAACCAACCAGCCACTACTGACTCACTAGGTAATTGCAGATGCATGAGCAAGTCCAGCCAAGATATACAGTCCATAGTCCAGAACAGTCAAGCTAAGCCAATTGTCATTCTGCAAAACCATGAGCTAAATACATCTTTTTAGTTTTATATCACTAATTTTTGAGGTGGTTTGCAAAAGCAAACTAAGACAAATGACAAAAAAAATAAAACTATCATAGAGATAAACTTAGGGTACAGAGCATAGAGACATGTTAATCCAATCTATTGAAGTTGAGGAAGACTTCCGGAAGGAAAGGACATCCAACCTGAGACCTGATGGAAGAGGAGTAGCAACTAGCTAATGACCTTGATCCCAGCAGTATAAAAGCTATAGAGAAAAGGAGACATTCCTACCATATATATCAAAAATATCTCACAGATATCAGGCCCCAAACCTTGGATTCATCCTTGACTCTACTCTTTCTTTTATACCTCACATAAAATCTTCTGTAAATTTTGTCATCTTTAAAGTATCTCTAGAATCTAACAATTCTCACCACCTCCATTTTTAATGTTTAGGTACAGACTGCATACTCAATTGAATTATTACTTTGTGTCCTATGGTCTCTTAGATTCTTCTGTGCAGTCTTTCTGTTTTTCTTATAGACTATTTTCACCACAGGAAATAGTATGAACCTGTGAAAATATAAGTCAGATCTTGCCACTCTACTCAAAACTCTATGTAATAGACTGAATAATAGCCGCCACAAAAAAATATGTATACATGTTAACCTCCTAAAACTGTGAAAGTGACTTTATTGGAAAAAAAAAGTGTCTTTGTAGATGTAATTAAGTTAAGGATTGCAAGGTGAGACCACTCTAGATTATGGGGATGGGCTGTAAATGCAATAACAGGTGTCCGTATAAGAGATAGAGGAGGAGAAGACAGAGTGACAACAGAGGAGAAGGCCATGTGAACATGGAGACTAGAGTGATGTTGTCCTAAGCCAAGGAATGCCTAGAGCCACCAAAAGCAGGAAGAGGCAAGGAAAAATCTCCCTTAGAATCTTTGGAGGCAGCATAGCACTGCAAACACGTTTATTTTGGATTTTTGACCTCCAGAACTAAGGGAGAATAAATATCTGTTGTTTTAAGCCACTTAGTTTGTGGTAATTTGTTACGACAGTCCTAGGAAGTAGTATACCTCCAATGCCTTCTTATCTCATTCAGAATAAAGTTTAACAGCAAAAGCCCTCACACGGACTTCAAGGCCCTACCTGGACTTCCTTCCCCCTACTTCTGACCCTTCTGACGTCATATTCTACACATGCTCCCTTACTCTCTCCCCTTGAACCTCTCTGGTTTTCTCATTGTTCCTCCAACACAAAAGGCATGCACCCTCTTTAGGGCATTTGCATTTACCGTTCCCTCTGCCTAGTGTGCCCTTCCCCTAAACATCCTACCTCTGTGACTCTTTCACAATTTTTTCAAAATGTCTTTCAAGTAGTATAGTGAAGACTTCTCTGATCACTATTTAAATTTCATCCACTGCCCAACATCCCCCATCCCGAGCCCAGCCCTATTCTCCTTCTCTGACTTACTTCTCTCTATGGCACTTACCATCCTCTGACCTAACATATGTTGTATTTTTTCATTTATTTGTTAACTGTCTTCCCAACCAGAATGCAAACTTCATGACAGAGAGAGTTTTTACTTTTCCTTGTTTTTTTATACACAGCATTTAGGAGAGATGCCCAGTAAATAATTGTTCAGTTTAATAAATGGTATGTTTATGATCTAAGGAAAGTATTTATACGGGGAGTCTAGGAACTCCCTACTTCTGCTACTTCTAAGTAATGTTTCCAACTCTCTCCAGAATCCCCATTAGCTGTCGAATAGAATTCATGCTGCTAATTCTCTGGAGTAGAAGAGCATAGATGCTCTAATTTAGTAGGACAATGACACTATTCTGTTATGGCAAGAAGATCATATACAATTTGTACTTCGAAGCCCCTTGGTTCTCACTTGTCACTTTACATTTGACTTCATACTAGGCTCTAGAACTCTGAGTGAAATAGTAATGAGGGAATAGCAGCAGTGCTAGCAACAGGTAATGCAAGTTGAAATTTAGGGATTTAAAGAAGGTTTGAAGGCAACAGGATCAAAAGGTGTATACACATGTAAAGCGGTCTTGGGATGAGAGACAGAGAATATATGTCCTTTGCTGATTTTCTTTGATGGGATTTCAAAGAATCTAGGGCATATTCTTACCGACGGATAACTTCTAAGCATCAATTACATATATACTTGGTCATATTAACACATACAGAATTTGCACTAATCTTGCCAGTCCGTGCTTTCTACATAGGGGACTATGAACTTAAGTTCAAATGTATCAAGCAGTATAAATAAAGTAATAAAGTGTCACATCTTTTGCACCATCCTTAGTCATCAGAGAGGGAAAAATGGATAAAACAGAAAGCTCCAGAAGTTCCTGTTACCATATCTATGTTATCTGACTTTAGTAATTTTGCTTTCTTTGTGTAACTCCAGATATGTTTGCCTAGCAGCAAAAAGTGGGACAATACTTCTATCCTTTGAAAAGGAATGGGAGAGCTGAAATGAAAATATAAGCAATCAGCAAGAACATAAATGAGAGGCAGTATTCCAGAGGTGGAATTAGTTGAACTAAACCAATGTCTAACATAGTCAAGGAGTTAACAATGTTGCAGTATGTTAATTAGGGTTGGAGTTTGGGTTTAATTCAGATAAAAATCCTCAACTTCTTATCCCTAGCATACCAGGACTGCCTAAACATCTTGGTCTGCAAAATTAGTCTGGGAATGGCGCCCAAACAGGATTTCTGAAAAGATTTTGGGAACTTTCTTCTTTGACTAAGCCGTGAAATTCTGCAAGGATTGCAAGAACAGTCTTTTTTTTTTTTTTCTTCTTTTTTTAATGTTTTGGCTAGAAGCTGGGAGTGAAATAACATGAGAAATGTTTATGTGTACTTGCAAAGTTACCTACACTGCTTCTTATATTAAAACAAGATTTAAATGGGTTTTTAAACATTTTGCTCAAGACACAAACAATACAGAAGCAGACTTAACCATCTGCTTCATTTTGATGATAGAAGATAATAAATGGATAAGCATTTAAATGAAAATTCCAATAAATCTAGAAATTGGTCATATATGGGAATATAAGAAATTCGGTGGTCAATAGGAGTTTAAAAATGCATTTTAGCATTAAAAAAATCCTGAAAAACTGCTTTCTTAGTGCTTTGCACTAGCTGGATTTGATGTTATCTCTTCTATTTTTTTTTTTTTTTCTTCTATTCTTTTTTGTACCTACTAGAAAGCTGTCAGGGGAGGGAATTTTTGTATATCTAAATGAAATAATTTAGAAATATATGCAAATTAGTTACATAAGCTCAATGAAAAGTGATGAAAAAAGAGAAAAGTATATTTTATTTATTCAAGAACAATTTATTGAGCACTTTGACGCTGAGGGTACAGTAGACAAAACAGACCACGGAGGTTCCACTGTAATGGTCAAAAGGGGGAGGCAAATGTTAAATAAGTAAACAAAGGCCAACTTTCTGTATATCTATCTATCTATCTATCTATCTATATCTATCTATCTATAACTATCTATCTATCTATCTATCTCTCTGTCTCAATTTATTACCATCACCTATCTAATTGTGGGCCACAATATGTTTTATGAAGGATACAAATTAGATAAATATAATGAGTGGAGGACCAGAAAATATTATAGAGAAAGGTCAAGGGAAATTTCAGATTTATGAAGAAAAGAGAAGAGTATGAAAAAGTTACCATATGAGGGATGGGGAAAAACATTGTAGGGAGAGAAAGCATCATGTGCGATGCTTTGGCATAGGAAAAATGTTTGGCACATTTAGGAACATAAAGAAAGCTGGGACTAGAACTTACGAGGTATAAATGGAGAGGTAAGAAAGCCAGAGCATTTTGGGACTCCAAGCAATGATAAGCATTCTGACTTTCTCCTAAGTATAATATGGAGACCTTGGAGGAGTTTGCATGTTGTCTCAGCATGGGGAAGAGGTAAGGTGGAGTGACTTCATCTAGTTTCCATATTGAGATCATTCCTGTCTGCTGCAGAGGTTGGCCTGGAGCAAGACCAAGAACAAGTGGGGAAGCTAAGGAGGAGGTCATTGCCATAGTAGAGATGTAGCCTAAGGGTGGCTTGGACTAGGATGGTAGTAATGGAAGTAAATAGGAATGGACAGATCTAAAATACAACCTGGATGTAGAAAAATAAAAGGACTTGGTGATGGGGATGAGAAAAAGGAAAGACTGGAGAAAGATTTCTAAGTTTCTGGCTTTAGTGGTAGGTAGATGGTCATGCCACTCCCTGTCAGAGATGGCAAAGTTTAGGAGAAGAACTAGATTGGAAGAAAATGAAGAATTTGAACATGCTACGTTTGTGAGCCCATGATACCTCCAAGTGGAGATGATGGAAAGAACATAGGCTGTTGGATATGTGTATAATGTGCTCAGAGAAGAGGCCTGGTCTAGGGATTTAAATGAGGAAATGTTGGGGCTTCCCTGGTGGCACAGTGGTTGAGAACCTGCCTGCCAATGCAGGGGACACGGGTTCGAGCCCTGGTCTGGGAAGAGCCCACATGCCGCGGAGCAACTGGGCCCGAGAGCCACGATTACTGAGCCTGCGCGTCTGGAGCCTGTGCTCCGCAACAAGAGAGGCCGCGATAGTGAGAGGCCCACGCACTTCGATGAAGAGTGGCCCCCGCTTGCCGCAACTAGAGAAAGCCCTCACAACAGAAATGAAGACCCAACACAGACATAAATAAATAAATAAATAAATTAAAAAAAATAATCAGTTTAAAAAAAAAATGAGGAAATGTTAAAATCGGGTATCTCCTCTGCTTAAACCCCCTCATTGGATTCTCATTGCTACAGCATGTTATAGTTCGATGTCTTTAAGATGTTGTTAAAGCCCATCTACTACCTTACCTTTACAACCTTACAGGCTTTGTGATACATAAGATTATTGTTTCCTGGATAGTCGTATGAGTTAAAATGTAAAGTGACGGAACTTCCCTGGTGGCACAGTGGTTGGGAATCTGCCTGCCAATGCAGGGAACATGGGTTTGAGCCCTGGTCTGGGAGGATCCCACATGCCGTGGAGCAACTAAGCCCGTGCACCACAACTACTGAGCCTGCGCTCTAGAGCCCATGAGCCACAACTGCTGAAGCCCGCGTGCCTAGAGCCTGTGCTCCGCAACAAGAGAAGCCACCACAGTGAGATGCCCGCGCACCTCAATGAAGAGTAGCCCCTGCTCACCGCAACTAGAGGAAGCCCACGTGCAGCAACAAAGATCCAATGCAGCCAAAAATAAATAAATAAATAAATATTAAAAAAAAAAGGAAAGTGACAAGTGAAAAGTTAGGGGCTCAATTCAGCAAGATGGTATCCACTTTGTATTCACACTTTATTTTTACCTTAATAATAACACAATAGATGACGTCATCATTTATCTACCTATGGTTCTGTTTACTCTAGTAGAACATGCATTCATCAAGGACAAAATAATTCTTATTCATCTTGTTATACCCAAGGCCTAATATCCAGGGCCCAGCGTGTTTGACACATGCTATATGCTTAATAAGTCTAACTGCTAATGAATATTAAACAGAACGAATAAGAATTAAATTTGCTTGGGGAATTTTATAGACTCTATGAGCTCAATCCTGGAGTATTGTTGAGCCAGTGCTGAGAATTCCATAAGAGGGTGAACTAAATGCCAAAATATGACAAATCTGATCTTCTGTGCAATGTTAAATTGGAGTATCTAGTATGTTCTTTGCTTGGTAATGACTGTTCTGAACTCCCCTGCCATGCTTGATACCCAAGGAGGAAGCTGAAGGGAGGGGATGTTGTAAGGAAAAGAAACCTGAGGTCCTTTTTCGCTCGCATAACTTGACACGTATGCATGCCATTACCAGAACAACTGGGTACCATCTTCTCTCCACTTCTACACATATTTGGGTTGCTCCTTGAAGAATTTTTTCCCCTCTTCAATTCTGCCTTGGAAGTGAATTTTCAACTGATGTTATTTCTATAACAGTACATTTGGAGTCAGGGAGTGCATTTTATCTTGTGCTGTGATTGGCCTCCTCATTCCCTAGGGATGGCCTTGTCTAGGCACAAGTTCCAGTTCCAGTTCTGCCTGGTTCTTCTTCAAGAGAACTTACAATGATCTCTAGAACCTACCTGGTCTCCAGTTGGCAACCAGACCGAGACTTCTGGAGGATCTAGTTTCCTAGGCCTCAACTAGTCTGACTGTTATAGCAAGTCTCAGAAGACTCAGAAGTTTTAGAACTGCTTTATAATTGAGAATGTGAACATGGTTATATCTGGGGAAAACTGGTGCATTGAAATAAAAAATGAAACATGAGAGTAGCAGCTTGAGCTTAAGTCTTAAGAGTGGTTTCCCATTGTGTAGTAAAAAGCAGAAATTCTAAGAGCCTGGAATAAGGGTCACAAATTCAAGTGCCGTCATGGGCCAAGAAAGTAAAGTGAATGAGTGAAGCAGACCTGGTATTAGACAATAGAGCAAGTATAGTAAACCCCAGTCAGCTGGACAGCACATGCCCTGCCTGACCCTACAACACACACAGTAATTAAAAAAGCAAAACATGAGAGAATGAGCCTTTAGGGATGTACATTAGATCATGTTACTCCTTTGCTTAGGCCCTCCAATAGCCTCCCCTCTCTCCCAGAGTAGAATGCAAAGCTCTTTCACTGCCTGTGAGGCCCTTCTTGACCTGGTACCTCCCTGACCATACCTCTTACCACCCTCTTCTGTTTCTAGCCATCCCAGCCCCTAGGCCCCCTCACTGGTCCTTGAACACAACTAGCATGTCCAAGTCTCAGGCCTTTGTAAGTGTTGCATCCTGTGTTTGAAATGATCTTCCCTCTAACTGAACAGGCACTCCATCAGTTTGGCAGGTCTCTACTCAAATGGCACCTTGTTACAGATGCCGTCTCTGATAGCATGACAGCATTCTGCCTCCGTCACTCCCTAACCCTCTTATTCTGTCTTATCTTTATAATATTTTTCATAAGAAGACATTTTAATATTTCTGAAAACATTTAAAGTTAATATGCAGCATTACTTCAGTAGATTTTGTGTGTTTATTTATTATTATTATTATTATTTTTTAACCAGTGTATCTTAGTTTAATCCTGCTTAGACATTTCAATGTATGTGTATACTGAAGGAACTGAACTTTGTAGGGTTTTAAGTAGCACACAATTTTATTCTTTTTCTCAATTTCTCTTTCAGCATACTCTGTCAAATTGTTTTCCCTGACCCAATATAAACTCGTGAGCTTTTCTCCTTACATTCCAGGTCACTCTCTTTAAATAACACAAAATCTTGTTCCAGACTATAAAAGCTAGCTCAGTCTCATTCTCTGCTCATTTAAAAATGCAGAAGCACCAGTTTGGGCCTGACTCAGCTGAGTGAACTGCAATGAGAAAGAGGGTCATGGCTGGCTTCCTCAGTCTTTTCTTGTCTTACCATTTCATATCTCTCCTGCTCTTCCCCAAGACAGAGTGAGGTAAGAAGTGATAGAGGTAATATTTGAAGGTGCCACTGCAAACTGGAGCAGGTGCCTTCTGGGTGTGGTAGAGACCCAAATATTGACTATTTCATTTAGGGGGGAAGTTTTATGGATTCTTCAGAAACCCTCCTGCTGAAGGTCTCCTGCTGGACTATTCCTTAGCTCTGACTGCATGCCTAAAATCACCCATCAGCTTTTGCTTTCAGTGACACAACTCCACTTTCTCCTTAGATCCCTCTCAAACTGACTCAAGACCAGCTACCCTCTGTGGGTCTACTTGGCCCAAAGGAAAATTCCTTTATTCTTGCCCTTCACCACCCCTCCCCTACCTTCTCTGGTGGAAGAGCAGCTGTCTCTCTCTGAAGGCACTGCTCCTCTCCCTGCTGTGCTTAGCCAACCTCTTTCTTTGGACTTCTCCCTGTGCCTACTCTCAAACTCCAGGAGATATATGTAAGGCATTTTGAACAGCTGTCAAGAAGTTCCTTCATTTGATCCCACCTACAACTATCTTCAAAGAAACCCTTTTTCTATCAATCTCCTGGCTTACTTTTATATACCCTCAAGGTATAGTTGCTAAACTAGTTTCACAACCTTTTAACATATCCTACATAGATGTTGTAGCATCTGTTGATCTTAGCCTTTGGAATCTTGGACAAAACTCTTAAGAAAAAAGGGAATGCTATACTTAACATTCCACTACACATATATTCAATGTATAATTTATATATTATATTTGCATCATATTAAAAAGGTAGGCTTTTTTTTGGTGTAGCAAAAGCCCTACAACTCAAAGAAATGCAAAATGGATCATTAATCCTTAAAAATATGCTATTAAATGAGTAGAATTATGTAAAATATAAATGTATATATATTTAAATGATGTTTATATATTTTATTTATATATTATTAAATACAACATATAGATTTAATAGTTTTTTAACATGAAGAAAGATCAATGGCAGTATCTGCTAATATATTCAAAATTTCATTATAGTGGGGGGCATTATTTTAGGGAAATAATACAGTGGAATGAGTTTAAGGCAACTGAGACAAGATTAACTACAAGTCTTCTCAACAATTTGTCTATAATGACACAGAATTTGAGAACAATATCAAAAAGAAAAAAGAAGTCTTTACGTTTTTGCAATAAATAACCTTTGCTTCCATCACCCACCCCCTTTAAATATAAAGAGAAACAATTTTAGAGAGAATGATGGTGAAGCATTATGAAAGTAATGGAAAATGCTAGGGAACTATTTCTGTGTCTCCTTATACATCTTAAATTGCTGTTCCGGTACCCTAGATTTGCTTAAACAGTTAACTACTGCCAAACATAGTAGTAGTTGATTCTCTGGAAAAGAAAAACCTGATTGTACTGTGTGCTTGTGGAACACGGAACAAACAAATGCTCATGGACTCCCAGACAGTATGAAGGCCCTGCCCAGACTGAGCCACACGACTAGTGATGGAGCCCTTGGAGAATCTTGCCTTTGAACAGTTAAAACTTGAATTTGCCCAACTTGGCAATGGAATTAAAATCCCCACCCTCAAACAAAGCATAGGATAATAAAGTCTAAAAAACTGAAATGCACAAATAATACAAGCTGTAAGATAATACAGAATCAGAATTCTTCAGAAATTTCAGACTATCTGAATTTTATTCAGGCTTTCTTCTTTTGCACCTTTAGGCAGGCTTTCAGAAGAGAAGGTTGGGCATAAATTCCCCAATTTCTCATCCTTAGAGTAACAGTTTATCTAGCTGCTGAAGAGTGGGAAAAGGGACAAGCTCTGCTATCCAATAATTGGGGTTTTGTTTAAGGGACTGAAATATTATAATGGGCTGAAGCCATCAGTGACCTGTTCATTTGGAACAGATTTAAAATCTCACAATATGAAAATGATTCTAGAGGGAAGAAAAAGCACATGTATATTCACATATTATGTAGATTATTAATAATAAGTAAATAAAGCTTTTCCTATTGATCTCGAGTGTTCCTTGTAAATTGAAAAGTAGGAAATTGCTGAAAAATATTGAAATTTCACATTTACTTACAGTTACTAGATAGTTACATATCCTATATTCAGAAAAACAAATTTCTGAAATCAAAGTGAATTATCAACCATTGAAATTAATATCTGAAGAAATGAAGACAAATATTACCTTTACTATAGTTCTCTCAATAGTTCTAACCAAAGTATTGTGTACTGTAAACCCACCTAGAGACACAGTGGGTGTTCATGAGAACCCAAGGACAGAGATCAATGAACATTTAGACCTATGGGAACTGCAGCTCAGAGGCTATAAGGAGAGAAGACCACTAACTCAGGACTACATAGTGAGGTCATTTCTGTTTCTATCTGCTTTATCTTTCTCCCTCTCTCTTTCTCTACCTCCCCACTCCCCATAGATTCCCAGAAGAGTCCAACAGAATTAAATTTTGGTTCTGTCTTCATTTTACACATATGTGATAGGGGGAATTTAATTAGTCTCTCCAAATTTCAGATTTTTCATCATCATATGGGATAATAACACCATCTACCAACAGGTTTAATAGTGATCTGAGGTTTAAAATAGACAGTGGATGATGAACATTTAGCAGAGGTTCTGATGTAGAATAAATATTTAACATTTGTTAGCCGTTACTACTTTTCGTTTTCCACCGCTAACTTTGGCTATAACAGTTTATCCAGCCTTAGAGATTATATAACTTTTAAGCTTAATTCTCCACATCTAACTAACTCAGTGTCTTAGATGCTCAATTACAAATTCCCAAAGGAGGAAATTGATTGACTTAGGCCACAAAGTCGCTACCATGCTTATGAACTGTCTGCCTGTCCATTGGTGCCCACCCATGGTTGAATCAGCTATGCCTGTGGGATAAAAAGAGAAAATATGGAATCTAGTGGTTTACTGTTCATATAGCAGGAGTTGTTGGTAAGACCATTTTCTTTAGGATGCATGTGCAGGTTGAGGCAGTATGGTAAAAGTCCCTAGCAAACTATGGTTCCCCGTTTTACTGATATAATATAGATGTACTCTCAGTTTTGCCATATCATGTAGTTTAGGTCTCCAAATCTAGTTTAAGGATTTTCAGAATTTTCATATTTCCACTATTGACCAAGTGTATTGGGTGATTTCCATCCCTTCCCTTCCCTCTGATGACATGTATCTAAACAGAGAAATAACTTGTCAGTGTGACCAAATTGGTCAGTATTGTTTGTCACAGCAGATCCTCACAATCAATCCAGAAGTGCCACAGTCCTGCTGCAATCAGGATCGATTATTATGAAAGCCAGCTGTGGCTCATCTATCTCATTGCAGATGGCCACAGCCTTTGATTCCATTGAGAAAAGTAATTTGTCACCAAAACCTCAAATGCCGCCTTCACAGTATTTTACTTTCAAAGACATAGGGAGGATAAGTGACCATATGGAACTAAATGTGGATTTGTCAAACCTGTTACTGAGAGTCTTTTCTGTGTTGCAAGTGGTGAAATGGTGGTTGTGAGTTCCCAGTTCTAAAGTTCCTTCGCATAAACAAATTTCAATGAACTCAACTGGACGTAATTTGTGGTCCTTTGCCTTGTGCAAACCTGGCATGTCTGGTTTCAGCTTTAGAAATCCATGTAACTCCCTATGTAAAGACAAATGTATCACTCCAGTCATAATAATATAATGTAATAATATGTAGAACTTTTAACAAATGGTTTTATTGTTGTACTTATTGCCTCCCAATTCTGATAAGCATTTAAGTTTCCATACAAAATTACTTTATTCATTTCAGTAATAAAGAAAGAAATAGATGAAATAGAAGTTTGATTTAAAAGTCCCTGTTTTGCTCCAGATAAGCTGGTAAAAAGACATTTGTTGAAGCTTCTAAGGACCAATTTTCAAAAGCTCCCTGCTAATTTGAACCCTATCAAAGGAACACACATCTGTGCACATATTTTTCAGTATAAATCAGGAAATATGAATAATTGAAGTGCTTTTATGCTCTAAATTTTCATTAAATATAACTTAAATGCTCGTCGCAGGCCTCAGTCTTGTTTCAGGTTTACTGTAGCAAAATAAATTAGAGAAATAATGGACCAAATAAACTGTTTTAACAGGAAATCCTCTCAAACTGAGTAAAAAAAAAAAAAAAAGTTTAGGAAAGGTAATGGATTTCTTAGATTCTTCTACATGTATTTTTTAAATTATTTTTAAGGGTATATTATTTTGGTCATTCAAAGAAATGATCTTCACTACCTAAATGAAATCAGATTTCTATCTAGTGTAAGGAACTCCCAAAAGAATGAAAAGACATGTTTTCAGGGAAGAATTCAGGACATCTTGCTTAATAAATTGCTGCTAAAACTTGAAAAAGAAAATATAAAAGAAAATAAATGGCAGTAGATGGTTGTGAAACAAACCAAGTACATTTTCAGCATGTCATTTGATGATTTATAAAGCATATGTAAGTCACAAGTCATAATGCTAGGTAAAGTATATATGTTATGTTATTGTACTCATTCTACATTTTTATTTAAAAGAGCATATTATCAGCTTGGATTAATTAATTAAGCTTAAGGAATTTATGTGGTTAGACACCCTTGGATTCTGAATCCTTCTCTGACAATGTGCAGTCATCAGATACCTAGAGATTCGCTTTATTGTTTTGTCCTTCACCTACAAATAAAGAAGTGATGATGTTTGTCAGAAATTACAGCAGATGGAAGAGCAGCAAAGGTCAATAGGTTAATATTTATAAACCACAATTCAAATGATACAATGTCTGCAGATGCATAAAATAAACATTACGCTAATGATAGACGATTGATTATAAAAAAATTACCTTGCTCCAGGGTAAAACCTTTTATTTGCTCTGTAGGTTGTATGTATGTTAGTCTCAGATAGATATTAAGTAACAGTAATAATTATTGTTTAATAACCCCAAGACTGATGTGAAGAGCAGAGGATTCAATATACTTTCTACAGGGATTTTTTTTTGAACTACCGAAGTTTTATACCTGAGACATGAAAAAATTAAAACCTTTCATAATGTTCTGTCAGATAAAGCAACGCATATACTAAGATGGCATAATACACTCTGTTGTTTTAGTTTTTCATTTAGAAATCTTTTAAATAAAAAAATCACTTTGAAAATAATTTATATTTTATCTAATATTTTTAACTTTTTCAAATGATTTCTGTTTTCTATATTTATATTTCATTTACTGCTTATGATAACCAAATGAAACATGTGAATATATAGGAAGGTCAGAGAGAAATTACTATTCCCCATTCTAACTGATGATATTAACATTCTTCTAGTCATTCAGATCAGTGCCTTCAGTTTAATCTCCATTTTTTCTTCTTGCTCACTACCTTGAAACGCTTGTCAGTCCTATATATCCCTACATCAAAATATCTTGTGCCCATCTGTTTTTTTATTCCCATAACAGCCTAGCTTAGGTCTCATTTCTTTTCATCTGTATCATTGTCATAATCTTCAAATTGGCCTTCCCGTCACTGGCTCTGCCCTTCTTAATCCATTCTTCACTTTAAAGATCCACTTTTCTATTATCTCTGCTCAGTACCTTCCATGGTTCCTTACTGCACCTACACTGATTAAAAACGTAGTAATATGATTTCCTTTTTCAGTCCTAAATACTGGTTAAGTACACAAACTCTGGAATTGGATTGAACTGAGTTTTAATCCTAGTTCTAACTCTTGCTCTTTGTATAACCTAGCACATGTTACTTAAGATCTTGGAGCTCATCATAGGGTTCGTGTGAGGTATAAATGCCACAAATAATTGATTGATTAATTAGACAAATATTTATCAAATGTCCGTTTTGTGCCAGGCATTGTTCTAAGACTGGTGATAAAGCAGTGAACAAGAGTTTCTAGGGAGATGGAAAATAAACAAATAGTAGACACACACAAACACGAAAACATTTTTTTTTTTAAAGGAATTCCTTTTATTTTTATTATTTATTTATTTATTTATTTATTTATTTATTTATTTATTTAGTTTTGGCTGTGTTGGGTCGTCGTTTCTGTGCGAGGGCTTTCTCTAGTTGCGGCAAGCGGGGGCCACTTTTCATCGCGGTGCGCGGGCCTCTCACTATTGTGGCCTTTCGTTGCGGAGCACAGGCTCCAGACGCGCAGGCTCAGTAATTGTGGCTCACGGGCCCAACTGCTCTGCGGCATGTGGGCTCTTCCCAGACCAGGGCTCGAACCCGTGTCCCCTGCATTGGCAGGCAGATTCTCAACCACTGCGCCACCAGGGAAGCCCCGAAAACATTTTTAAAATAAACTTTTTATTTTAGATTAGTTTTAGATTTATAGAAAAATTATAAGGATAGTTCAGAGAACTTCCTCATACCCAGGTTTTTCTATTATTAATATCTTACATTAATATAAAATTATTAACCAAGTTCATAGTTTATTCAGATTTGCTTAGTTTTTACCCAATGTCTCAAGATCCCATCCAATATACTACATTACATGTCTCTTTAGGCAACTCTTGGCTGTGACATTTTTTCAGACATTCCTTGTTTTTGATGACTTTGACAGTTACCTTTATGTTGGGTATAGAGAAATATTATGAAGAGAAATAGCCTAGATAAATGATTAAAGAATAAAGGGAGCTATTATTTCAGATAGCATGCGCAGGCAAGTCAACTTTTGAGGAGTGACAGTTGAACTGAAATTGCAATGTGTTAAGTGTTCAAATGACAGAACTATCTATGGAAAGAAATTTCTACACACAGGAAATGCCATTGTAGACACCCTGAAGTGGGGCCTTGGTAGATTGTGTACATATATGTGTTTATATCCTGTCTTCAACAAAGGAATGAATGGAAGAAGAAGAAACATGCAGAAAACGGGTTGAGAGTAGAAGGAATCATTTTCAAGATTCCAAAAGCGCAACACTGGTTTTAGGATCTGTGCTACTGTCAAAGATATCCTGGAACAACCATCTGTTCCTTGCACAATTCCTTGACTGTAGTGGGTGATCAATAAATGCTAGTTGAAATAGATTCCTAATTTTATAGATGAGGACACAGGCACTGGTTAAGTGGCATGCCCAAGCTCACGGTGCCACTTGGAAGAGCTTGAGCTAGAAAAGAGCAGTGCTGACGCTTGGCCTGTGCTCTGCACTCAGAGCCATGCTGTCAGGAAGGTAAAGGGCTCCCTGTAGTCATAAACTTACTTCGAAGATTCCTTTAGCAGAAACTTACTTGGGACCCTGTGGACCTTAAGAATTTCTTCATAAATAAGTGACATAAAAAATAAAGATTAGGGCTTCCTTGGTGGCGTGGTGGTTAAGAATCTGCCTGCCAGTGCAGGGAACACGGGTTCGATCCCTGGTCTGGGAAGATCCCACATGCCGCGGAGCAACTAAGCTCGTGTGCCACAACTACTGAGCCTGTGCTCTAGAGCCCGTGAGCCACAACTACTGAGCCCACATGCTGCAACTACTGAAGCCCGCGTGCCTAGAGCCTGTGCTCCACAACAAGAGAAGCCACCGCAATGAGAAGCCCGTGTACCACAACGGAGAGTAGCCCCCGCTTGCCGCAACTAGAGAAAGCCCGCGCACAGCAACGAAGACCCAACACAGCCAAAAATAAATAAATAAGGTAAATAAATTGAAAAAAAAAAAAGATTATATTTGGCTATGAGAAAACTAAGACTAGGTCTGAATATATAGTTTGACCTGGAGAAGTAAGCCAATTATTTTCCTAAATTTCAATACACAATGTAAAAAGGACACATTGTAAGTGTATTTGGTAATGACCTGACTTTACAACAACTGAGAATGTCCCCCAAATTTCTGGCCTAATCTCCATGAACATCAACCAGTCATTGAGTGAGTGCCTGTGCTTAGTACCCTTCTAATACTAAGCGCTTCCTTCTAAAGCATTTTTAGTACTTAAATCAATTATTTGGATTATGATGGTGTTTTGTTTTTTTTTTACCTGCCTCAGATAAAGTATTGACAAGTAGAAGCCCATAACCTTATCAATAAATGCCTTGACAAAGTTCTTTACTGAGCATGGCCTGTCACAGCTAATCATAGGGCTGGTTATCACCTACACCTACAAATTGCTTTTGGATTGATTTCTTAATTTGTTCCTTACAATAACTCTGAGGCAGCTTTTCCTATTATCTTTAGTTGTGGAGATGAGGAAACTAGGACAGCTTGTTTTACAAGTGGTTTACACAGGATTTGAACGCAGATATTCTGATGCCAAATTTTATCTTCTATAAAAAAAAAATACTAAAATGAAATAACATATATTGGCACTTGGCAAATGGAATATATGTTTATTTATCAACAAACAAGCATATATATACACAAACACACACACATATTGTGAGTCAACCCTGATCATGATGGGGTTAAAAAAGAGAGTACTTGTGATAACTACTGCTTACAATAATATCTGGTCAAGGAACTTAGAAAAAAAAGTCTACAAGGACATTACTCTGATTGGTTTTGTTTTCTAAAATCAGAGCGTGGTGGCTTATGTATAAGGGTTCTGGGATGGCCCAAATGCAGTCCTCATTGGTGGAGGGATGTGGTGAAAGAGCAAACAAGACAAAGTTTGGCTTCCACAATATTATTTTACTCCCCACATCTCTCATTCATGACTCTTTATCTTATCTTTAACCTCAGAGGCTCAAGGTCCTCAGATTGTTTTCCAGATGATTGATCTCTTGAATCTTTCACTCAGCTCTGCCCTGTAATCAAAATGCTTGAAATAGTTTGATCTTTTTATTTCCTCATCCCCCTTGGTGCTGCTGACCCTGGCAAAGTCTTAGGAAGAAAGTAAGCTCATGGACCAATCTAGGAATGACTGTTAATTTCCATTCTTTACCAAGTGACTTTCATTCTGAAGGGGATTCTTCTCTTCACTCATCCTTTCACTCATTCAATAACTATTTATTTATCAACCAGTATGTACCAGGCATGGTGCTAATTTTTGTAGATAAACAGTGAAAAAGAAGACCTAGATCTAACATTCATGATTTTTTTTTTTCTACCAGCAACTACTTCTGTGACAAATTAAGTATAATTGTAATTAATGTAATGTTAAGCAAGATGTTAATACCAATAACCTTTCTGAGTCTGGGGTGTTAGGAGAGGTTTCTTGACAAAACGATTTGTAAACTGAGATCTGAAGATACATAGAAGTTTTCAAGGTAAAACAAATATTGATTACACAATGAGAAAGTACAGAAATAGACTTAAAGATAAATCAGACCAAAGAAATTTCAAATATAAAACTGAGATTAATCTATAAATATAGTAGAAGATAGAAAGTGTCATAAGAAATATATAGCAAAGTTCAGTGAGGGTTCAGAGGAAAAATGAAAATATTTCTAGTTTGGAGGAATAAGAATAGAATTTGATGTGGGCTTTCAGAGATGGTATAGTGAATGCTGTGTTGTAGCACCCAAATCTTTCTTCATAATCAAGATACTCATTCCCCAAGATCTTGTGAATATTGGGTGCTAAGAGCTGTGTCCCTCTCCAGTGATTGTTTTTGACTGAAAGGAACATGTCTCTCCCAAACTTACACCTCCTTCCAGGGGAAGCCTTTAACCAGGAACTAGTTAGTGTGGCATCACAAAGATTTGGCTCCTTTGCCTTGATTGAGCTAAACTCCGAAGGATCATCTCAGTTTCAGAGCTTTCAGGTCATCACCTGCAATTATGTCACATTTCAACTTCCCCCTTCTGCCCACTGCAGCTTTCCTTTCTCTGCCTTCACAATTTTTCTCAATAGCACTGCCCAATAAACCTCTGCACACAAGTCTCTGATTTTCAGTGTCTGTTTCCAGGGAACCTAATTTGCATCAGTTGGTACTGAGAATGGTGCTAGGATGCAGACCATAAAGTGGAATTTTGGAGCTGGGCAGACCAGCTGGCCATGAGGATTCCATCACTGGTGGTGACTGGGGTATGGATAGCTCTTGACATGCTAGAGTAGGGCAATTGTTAAAGCTTTCCTTTTTTAGCAGTGGTGAGTTGCATGTAGTATAGGATATTGGTGGAAGGGAATGCACTAGCAGGTGCAATATCTCAAGTTTTGAGAGATTTGAGGGAAATTGTAATTATAAGTGTCATGGCTTGGATGGCTGTGTTGAGGGAATCTACACATTGGAGAAAGCCAATGGAAGGCTGAGAGTAATGACGAATTACAGGCTAAGTGTGAAAGCCAGGGGGCCTCCTCATACAGTGTGAAAAAGACTCTCATCTTCTGTGGGTTTGAAGGCAGAAGAAGCTGAAGTTCAGTCCAGGGCTTAGTTATAAGAGTAACAAATCTCCAGAGGAAGTTGAATTCTCCATGTTAGCAAACTTGCTATGCCAAGGAGAAAAATGGGTTAAGGTTTTATGCTCTAAAATTCTTGAATCTTTAGGCTCTCTGAATTGTCTGGGACTACAGAAGTGGGCCTCTGCTCCGAGTTAAAGGCTACTGCTTGATACTGAGCTCTCTGCTTTGCAAGACAGTATACATAACCTCTACATCTAACCCTACCTTATCTCCTGGTGCCAGACCAATAAATAAGATCAAATCACAATAATAAATCCAGCAGATAAATGCTGAGCCTGCTAATTTGGGAAAATAACTATTACCCTGATAACAATGGGAATGGCAGGATCCCAAAAATAATAGGCACAATAGAAGCAAGAGAAGTTGTGATGCAAAATTGGAGTGGTAACTAGGATGTGGGGAGATATTGACTTGCTGAGAGCAATGGAGATGATTAATAGAACATGTGTTTTTCTAGGTAAGTGGGCAGATATCAAGGATATTGTTTACATATACCATTTTTATTTTGTATAAATTTATTTATTATTTATTTATTTATTTTTGGCTGTGTTGGGTCTTTGTTGCTGCATGCCGGCTTTCTCTATTTGCAGCAAGCAGGGGCTACTCTTCATTGAGGTGTGCGGGCTTCTCATTGTGGTGGCTTCTCTTGTTGTGGAGCATGGGCTCTAGACGTGTGGGCTTCAGTAGTTGTGGCATACAGGCTCAGTAGTTGTGACTCACGGGCTTAGTTGCTCCGTGGCATGTGGAATCTTCTTGGACCAGGGATTTAACCAGTGTCTCCTGTACTGGCAGGTGGATTCTTAACCACTGCACCACCAGGGAAGTCCCTATGTCATTTTTTTTAGAAAAAGAATTGATAACTAGAAGGACAAGGGAAACTGACATAAATAAATCATATCCCTTGCTCAGTTTCTATAATTAAGCCTGTTTTAAGATCTAGACTCATCACTGACTGAAGAAAAGGTCCCAGGAAGAAAGACCCTATAATACTTCAGCAAGTAAGTATAATAGCTAACAAACACCCTAATTTTTTACGTAAAGAACTCATGCCCTTGTACACTAGTAAAAGAGAATTACTCAGACATTTTGAGGACTGTTGGATAAAGGGTCTCAGTTAATCTTGATATCCGGGGTACCTGTTAGAGTGGAGTATATGAGGCCCAAGAGGAGACATACTTGATATTTGGCAAAACCAACTACTGCACTGATTCCTTCCCTCTATGGAATAAGAGCCATCACAGGAAAGGCCAAGTAGAAGTCTCTGAAACCTCTCCCTCAATGGCCTAACCCAAATTAGTTAATCAAAATAATACTGCAATCTGGAAATAATGGCAGATACTACTGCAACTATTAAAGACTTCAAGGATGCAAGGATGATGGTCCCCATAATATCCTCCATTTAATTCTCCAGTCTAGTTTCTATGGAAACACAGATGGAGCCTAGAAGATGACAACAGACTTTGCAGAATCAACCAAGTAATAACACCGATTGAAGCTGTTATGCCAAATGTGCTGTCTGTGCTAGAAAGATTAACATGGCCTCAGGCACATGGTATACTACCAGTGAATTGGAGCATGTACTCTTTTTCATCTCCATCAACAAGATGGACCAGAACAAATTGAATTCTCACAAGGTGAACAAAAGTATTTATTTACTATGTTGCTTCATATCTTGTGCTCTCTATCAAAATATAATCAGAAGAGATCTAGACCACCTATACCTGCCAAATAATATCACATTGGACTACTACACTGATGACATCATGTTCATCAGAGCAGGTGAGCAAAAAGTGGCAAGTACATTGAGGGCCTTTATAAGTATGTGCACTCTGAAGGATTGGAAATGAACCCTACAAAGATTCAGGAAACGGACTCATTTGTGACATTTTAGGGGTCCAATGCATGCCAGCACATCTTTCCCAAAGTAAAGACAAATGGTTGCATCTCATATTCCTACCACTAAGAAATAAATATGGTATGTGGTAAACTTCTTCAGGTCCTGGAGGCAGCATATTCCACATTCAGAATTATTGCTCCAATCCATTTACTGAGTTACATGGAAAGCTGCCACATGCAAGGAATATGCTCCAGGCTGCATTTCAAGCAGTCTTGCCACTTAGGCTATACAATCTGGCCTTCCCTCTGGTATTAGGTATCTTGGTGGGTAAAATTCCAAAAGAGAATCATAATATAGACATGCAGCGATCTGGAGTCAGTCATGCCACCTGCAGCATAGAGTTATACACTATTCAAATAAACAACTCCTTGTGTGCTACTGACTTCTGGCAGACATGGAGAACGGGACCATGAAACATCAAATGTTCGTGTGACCAGAGATTCCCATTGTGAGCTGGGTGCTGGCAGACTCACTGAATTATAAGTTCAGGCAGGCCCAGGTATACTCCATATGATGGAAATAACTCATTTGGGATGGGGTATGAATAGAGCCATGGGGTACAACAGGCTTGAACAGGTTGCCCAGAACCACATGTCATTTATCATAGTTGCGTCACCTTTTCCTTAGGCTTACACGTATGGCCACACGAGGGGGTGTCCTTTAGACCAGGTGATAGAAAAGAAAAATGGCTGATTGTGTTTCACAGTTGGGTTGGCTTGGAATGTGGGTACAAATGCAGGAGAACTCCACTCAGAGATGGTCCCAACAGTGTGTTAAAGGGAAATTCTCTCGTTTAGTACAGCTTTGGTCAGTGTCCCTAGTCAAACAATCTATGTGGAAAGAACCCCAGCAAAGAATATATATTTGGGCTTGTGGACAGTGCCAACTGGCTCAGCTCGTTGGTTAGGTGACTTGAAAAGAGAAATGAGTATTCAGCTCATTGGTTAGGTGGCTTGAAAAGAGAAATCAGTATTCAGAACAGAGAAGAGAAATATGAATAGTCCTATGTGAGTGGCATAAAGTGAGGTGATCTCTGAAATGCATGTTAATTTCCACCAGAGAGCATTCACTATGGAAAAGTTACTAATCAACCAAGTAGATAGCATCAATCAGCTGGTTGACATCAGTCAGCCTTTTGTCAACAGCCACCTAAGTGCTGCCAAAATGGGCTTATGAACAGAGTAGCCATGGTAGAAAAGATGGAGCTCCAGAATAGGTGCACCTACTTACCAAGACCAATCTAACTACTGTTGCTACTTAGAGTCCAGTATGTTGGCAACAGAAACCAATGATGAGCCATTGATATGGCACCAGCCCTCGAGGGGATCAACCACCAAATTAGTGGCAAGCTGATTTCACAGAATTCTTTTTACTCTGGAAGGGGCTGTGATGGATATTGGTTGAGATCATGATAGGCTCTTGGTACGGGTTTCCACTTCCAGCATCTGAGCCTCAGGCAGCACCAATACCTGAGAGTGTTTGATCCACCAACATAGAATCCTGCTTAACGTTTTCTTGGCTCAATGAATCTACTTTACAGCAATAGAGGTGTGATAGTGGGCACATTGCTATGGGATACAGTACTCCGGTCCTATCGTATACTGTACCATCCAGTGGTTGCTGGTTGAATAGTCTCTTGAAGGTACAACTGAGGTAATAATTTGCTGATAATACCCAGTGTTGATAAGTATCATTCCATGGGATGCACTAGTCAATAAAATAAATGACCATTATAGGGTGCTATGTCCCCAAAAGATGAAATGCATGTCTGGGAATCAGGGTGTAGAAATACAAGTGGCCTCACTTCATATTTTTTGCAGTGACCTACTTGGGAAGTGTGTACTTCCCACACCTGTAACTAGGCTCCATATGCCTAGAAATACTAAATCTCACAGGGGGATCAGGGGATATATCATGAGTTCCATTAAACTTTACGTGATGGATCCCACCCAGTCACATTTGATTATTTTTGCCAAGAGACCAACAGGCAAGGAGAGCAATAGTGACCTTTGCAGGTTAACTCATTCTTATAATCAGGAGGAGGTAGGGCTGCTGTTACACAGTGGGAGCAAAGAAGAATAGATTAGGCACCCAGGCGATCCACTGAAGCATCTCTTAGTACTCTCCTATACAACTTGGTGGTAAAAGGAAAAGGGAGCAGTCATCATCTGATAAATTTGTGGTGACCAGGGAACCAGACACCTCAAATATTAGGATCTAGTTCACTTACATGGTGACCTACTTAAACTAACAGAAGTACTGGACTGGGGGAGGATAACCTACAGCAGATTTTGGAAGAAGGACAATGAGTATCAAATGTAGTCATGGGCTCTACTTTGTCACACTAACCTTCCTCTTGTAAGTTGTCCCAGGAAAAGGGCCCATCCAGAATTCTGGAGTTTTTCCTGGATAGGGTGAACCTGCTCTATGAAGCAAGTAGGTCTGAGTGGCACAAGGGGTCAGCTGAAGTGGATGTGTTGTGGTGCGCTGGTCTGCTTTTAGGACCTGCTTGAGTCTTGGCTGACTATTTACAGCTAGATACATCCTTCTCTCTTACCTCCAGTTTAAGAAATCTGCCTTGCCAAGTCTATGTCCCATTTTCAGAGCAGCCTGCATCCAGTGACTGGTATATACAGAGATACAAAGGCCTGACTATCTGCTTTACCTAGGCTGGGGAACTCTCTAAAAGACCTTCGCAGTTTCCGAGTTCTCAGTAGGGTCAATTGAGTCCACTGATCCAAGTGCAACTTCAACCTCTGACTGTTTCCCTTGCTCTTTTTCAGGTATCATTCCAGAGAGCACAGCCCAGTGAAACCCCTGTGTATACATTTCACAGTCCCAGAGTCAGTTTCTTAGGGAGCCTATCCTATGACAGGAGAAAAAGTATAAAGAGAGGATGTTTCCTTTAAGGAAACAGCTTGTATAAATTCACAGAGATGATAAAATGGTAGGTATGAACACTAACTTACTGTTGTTAAAGTTTAAGAAGTATTGGGGAACACACATGGGAAGAGGGATAAAGCCAAATCATAAAAGACTTTGAATGTCAGGATGATTGACTGAATGCCTAATTTAATTGGCAATGTGGAATATTCATGGATTTTAGAGAAGACAACCAAGATGATCTGAATTTGCTGTGGGAATATTGAACAGTGTGTAAAAAGCATTGACGTGGAGGGAGAGTTCACACTGAAGAACCATTTGAGGAATTACCTTCAGTGTCCTAAGGGAGAAATCATTGTTTTGGCAATGGTAGTGACAATGGAAATAGTGCGGAAAATTCTGATGCAAGAGAGTGTGAAGGTAAGCAGACTTGGTATTTGAGTTGATGTGAGGACAAGTGAGAACTGGCAAAATGCAATATTTCTGGAAGTTTGAGGAAAACATTTTGAGGCCTTTATAGAACTCTTTAGAAGAACCAGGAAGTGCCAGTTGCCTGGGTTTCCCTGGAGATAATATTCTAAAAATCTTCAAAGGGCATGTGGAAGCTTTTTGTTCAGCAGTTCCCTACTATAATCCTCCCAGCTGACTACAGAAATGTTTCCTAATCTCTGTGCCCATTTTCTCCCTAGGTTCAGCCTGCTCCATTCATCCTATGGTTTTGTTCTTTTGGGGATTAGCTGGGACAAACTGTGACCAGGTCAAATAGCTGCTTCTCTATACCACAAACTAGGGCACTAATGCATAGGTCCCCTTTAAGAGCAAAGTGTCTTAATGACCCTAAGCTTTGACTTAATTATTCTTATTATAGTATTACTTAAACACACTTAAACATAAAAATACATATAAACTCTGTGTGCTTATCAGCTTTATATACCATGTATAAGAAAAACCATTTTACAAGTAGAAGTCAATAAAAACTACAAAACTCATAAAATTTAAATTAAGATCATTAATTTAATGGACAGATGAAGTTGCTTTGTGGAAGTTAAATTGCTGCTCACAACCTAAATGACAATCAGACTCCTTTGAGCTTGGAATGCCAGTGCTATCTTGTCACTTATTATGACTTAATTCTCTCACCGGTTTCTGTATCAAACTATAGAAAAATCTTTATCAGGATTTCAAATGACATTAGTTGGCCTTTATTGAGCAGGTACCCTTCATTTATCTATGAAGCACACCTCTCATTAGCCTTAGACAATTACAGGGGTGCAGATTGATCCAGTGATATCCTGAACACAAATGTGTATCTGGGAGTCAAAAGTGAGTTATAGTACATGGTTAAAGAGTTGTCATCCAATGATCCACACTATGATTACTGACAAAATTTTAGACTATCAAACTAAACATACATCTACTTTTTTAGGAGCTCAGGACTCAAGCAGATTCTTTTTAAAATTAAGTTCCTTGGTCTACTGATGGACTGTAAACTGCTGCAGTGATGTTAGGGTCTTCCTTTGTTCTTTTGGATCAATGACAAGCAATTCTATAGGATTTCATCTCAATGTACAAAGCCCTGTTATAGGCAAAATAATATGTAATTTATTCAAGGTTCCATGATTTGGTGTTTATAAGCCAAAATGTGTATAGTCTTAGATTTGCTGGATTTCTTTCTTTACTAAATAGTCTCTGACACACAGTGCTTGACGATTCTGAGAAGCTTCTAGAGATAAGTGGCACTTTCACCGTCCTTAGGAAGGTTGCTTGCATGAATGCTGTGAAGCCTGTCTTGGGTTGGTGATGACTTTTTAATTATTATTCTGAGCTTTTAATTATAAGTTCCTTCTGGTTTAACTTCATCGTTATCCACTTTGTTGTGTATTGCTTATTTAATTCTATAGTGGGTAGCAAGGCACAATTTTATCACTAATTCTTTTGTCTTCTAATCTTATAACTTGACTCTAAAATAGGTATTGTGAATTATATATGAATCATCCGTATCACCTAACCCTAACCTCTTCCCCAAAATTTAATTGTACAGTGAGTGACATTTCATTTCTATCATGGAGTAAAATTTCCAGTGGGAATTAAGAACAGACAATATAAATGAGTTTCAGGGCCATTTGCCATGTTGAAATGAGAACTGGTCAAAATAGTTTGAGAGTTACCATTCTAATTAGCAGGAGAAACCAAACCAGATTATTTGTCTTTGTTCCTGGTTCTCCTCTAGGAAAGTCACACCTAAAAATATGTTCTTTAACTAAATTATCTTTATGTAAACTAGTTTTCATAGTTTACTGCTTAAAATCCTAAGAAAGAATGTGGAAAGGATCCTTAGTGTAATTCTAACCATAATAGGTCAGATTTGGTATAAAACTAGTACATGTTGGATCAAATCCAGATGGGTTTATTACCAAATGAACCAGAAGGATCTAATTATAACACTTTCACATAGAAAATGGTTCCATAGAATGGATTTTAAGGATAACATAGTGAGAATGTAGTACAAATGAGAATGAGATGGATAGTTCTTTTCATGGATAAGGGATGTAGGTAGAATAGGTGATAGAACAAATGTTTTAGAGAACACAGATGAAGATGATATAGAGAATCTGAGTCTGGAGTTATTTTAGCACTGGCCTTTGGGTATGAAAGGCAAATGAAACAAAAACTAATGTCTATGAAATTTAGGTGAATGTCAGAGTAGTTCCTGGTTGAAAACATTTGAAACTGTTATACTAAAAATCAGTTCAATATGTTCAGTATTATTATTATTTTTATAACTAATATATTTCTTTTATACTGTTGAGTACTGTAATAAACTATACTTCTCAGAATTTTTTTCTGGCAGCTTTCTAGAATAGGGCTCCACATATTTTCTGCTATCTGGGTTGTTTAAGGCATTCAATTGTCTACTAATTTCCCTAGGTGTCTTAAGTACAAAAATATAAATTTAAGACAATAAGAAAAAGGCTTATTTTTTAAAAAGAAAGTTGCTAAGGGTTATGGGTAACCAAATAGAACTTTTTCATATAGTATTTCATTTCATATTTTCACTGCATTTCTTTATTATTTGCATAAAGGTCTTGCCTTTGAGATATATTGATATAATAGACTTTGGTAAGTACAAACTGATGGCAGTACTTTCGGGAGAAAGATTGGTGGTTAGTTGATGGTGGCAGTTTTAAAACCAGAAGCTCTGGTTTTTAAAAGATGACTTTTAGTGCTCAGCTCTTTCTACAGAGTGAAAAGGGATGTGGATAATACATATGTAAATCTAACACTCTTCTTTGGGAAAACAGAAATTACCAAGATAGTCTGTTTATATAAATCTATTTCTGAGTCTAATTTCTTAAATTCTCTTAAAGTCACAACGGATGGGCTTCTCTTTCTCTAGCTGCTTATTTTTCTATCTAAATCTACATGCACATAAAAATTACAAAGTGACTAGCTGGAGTTGCATTAAAATAGTTTTTTGACTTTGTGGCATCTTAACCAAAACTTACTTTTTTACTTTTGCCTCTACCTAAGAATATGCATCTGAAATGATGTCTTCTTAAACTTGTAATGGTACTATTTAGGAAAAAGCTTTCTGATTAATTCAGTGAATGAAACTCATACTCTGCTTTACCTCTCTGTACTTTTTTCAAAGCAGCATGGTAACAGCTATGTCTAGAATACTGAAATTCCAGGACAGCAGGACAAGTGAACGTGTAGATTTTAGATCTGGGAGCTGGACGTGGTCTGGTTTCAGTACAGTTCCGTCTTCTCCAAGTTTGTATAATCCCCACATACTCTTTCATCCATGACTAGCTGTTCCCACACTCTTTTTGTCTCTGGAATTTTTTTCTGTTTATGCCCTGTCAACGATCTCTTCTTTTGCTTGCCAACTATGTCCTCCCTTTGGTCTATTTTTCCACTAGGAGACATTTTCTGGTCTCTTTTAGTGGCTACATTAAAGGAGAGGAGACAATTTTGAACAAAAATGTATTTATTCACTTTTTTTCCTGAAAATTAGAAAAATTTTAATCTCCCCCAGACTGGAATTTGTTCAGATAATGTCACATGTAGTAACAAAGTCATATAGAACTCCATTATCTTTTGCATGTAAATAATTTTCCAGAACTTATCCAGGTCTTTTAAGAGTAATTCATTGATTGTGTCTACATAATGCCCAAACATCCTCCTGGAAAATTCAGCCAAATCATTCAGTTGTTTGGTCCACAAGACACCAAACATTTGGATATTTGTTTAATTAGAAGATACCAAAGAACTGTTTCTCAATATCTGTATGAATGGGTATCATTAAATAATGGCACAGATTTTTTTTTTAAGCTACTCTGGTTTCAGCAGAGACAACTTTGTGGATGCTCTTTTAACACCTAGAGAGTAATCTATGTACTGTGAGCTCACTGCTGATATTTTTTCTATAATCAGGCTTATTCTAAGAAAAATGTTAGTTTCAGTTCATCACACAGGTTCATCTTTATTACACATGTCACATAATCAATAGGTATTTATATATACATATATATAAATTAACACAGACAATTCATAGAATTCAGTTCTAGCACAGAAATTTATTTTATCATGCAGTAATATATCAAAATAGTAACTGAAAATTTATTTTTATACTCTTATAAAATGTGCAAAATAAAGAATTTATACAGGAAGGGGGAGGGATAAAAGAAATATTTACCTAGTCTTATACTGGTGTGAATATAAGAACTCTTTATCAAGAAAAGTTACTATTTATTTCATCATTAGTATCAGCTATTTTTGTCAAGTGAATATTTATTCATTGGTTTAATCAATTTTTAAATTTTATTTCTTCCTTCCTAAGTATTTACACAATCCTTAATGCAAACAGGCATTTTGTACTAAATTTACATGGAAACATCTCCATGTTGCATTGTAAATGTTGTTTTTCTTTTGAATTTTTTTTTGATACTGTTTTAAAAATTTTCTAAACTTGTGTCTACACACACATACAGAATTACACAGAATTTAAATCATGACCAACTCAACAATACTTTGGGGTAATTTAGCCAGATTAATCTGTTATAATAATGGAATTTCTTGGTCACAATAAGTTAAATAATTTATTGACTTTTTTCCCCTTAATCTATTTTAGCAAGTGTTTATTAAGTACCCATTTTGTACTTGAAACAATATGTGTACATAATAGCTGTTTGGGTTAACTACAAGGTCCAGTGCAGTCAAAGCAGATACAGTGATTTAAAAATACAGAAATGGCATTTATACTTTTTGTTTTTGTGATGTGGTTGTACTTCTTCACTCAACCTTATCCCTATGTTTTCTAAGGTAAACTTTTATTTGTTGAATGTAATATAAAAATAATTATTGGTTAATAGCTCTTAAATGGATAACTCAAACACTGTAAAATTGTGATTTAATGAAATAATTAGAATTTCAAATAATTTGATAAAGTTCAGAAAACCTCAGACATAAAATTTCCACTCTTCACATAAAAGAAAATTATTTTGCTTGAATATAACATAAACTAAATAGTTTAGAAATTTATATTACTTCCTTTACATACTTTTTTCTCTTTAGTTTCTATTTGTTGCCTGTATATGTGTATCATAATATTTGATAGTCACTTTATTAAAATCTATACTAAATTGTTAAAATGACTTCTATGTGAATTTGTATTGCTTATTTCTTTAAAGAGTCAAGCAATATTTATTAATTATCAGAAATGGAACTTTTGTAACTGTGTATAGTTTCTGCAATGTAATCAGATGTAACTATGACAAGTCTTTGAAAGTAGAAGAAAACATTACATGGAATCTAGAATAGTGAAGATTGATTCACCAAACATTTATTCAAGCGCTAGATTTCTCTTTCTCCCTAGCACTAGACATCAAAATGTTTATAAATATTTATGTTTATAAATTTATACACACACGTATAAACACAAATACAGCCACATATGAGTACTTAAGATATTTGTTATTTCAACTGTTTAAAAAACAACAAAAACAAAATGGAAAAAGATCTTTCCAAAATGGTTGGATATTTACCTGAGGTAATTATTCTCATGCAAAATTTCTAGAAGAATATCATTAACAAAAAAAAGTTACTGGGGCCAATAACACTGAAAATGTTCCTTTTTTTGTAGCAAAAATAAAGACACACATTTCTTAATGAAAGAAGAAGGAGACAAGTAGTCTGAAACATCTAACCAAAGCAAATGGTTTAAATTAGCACATATTAATTAATAAAAATGAAATGAAGAATTCACACACACACACACAAAATCACTATTAGTGATTACATGACCTTCTTTAGGACTTCAGTCAGAAAGAGTTTGAGCTTGGCTTCCCACTGTCACTGCTAAAGAGATTAGTGATGTAATTGTCATCTAATCTGATGTCCTTCTAAAAAAAAAAAAGAGTGGAATTTGAAATGCAAATCAGAATTTATTGAATCTTTTATGACACAGTGGAAGAATGAAAGAACTCTGGTTTATGATGAGAAGAAAAGAATGATAACTATGTGAGACCAATGTTTTTTAGCAAAGTAACAAAACAAAATAAGCCATATGATCAGATTTTGGGTGGTTCCATTGTAATAGGTAAGCAGATCTTTTTAAACTATTATAAGACAATTACAAAATTTAAAAAATTATCTTCTAGGCATTTAAGCATTCAGATGACTACCTTCCCTTCATCTAAGCCACTTACTTAACGGGCTCAAATGAAATTCACAGAGAAATCTTCAACACTTGAAAGTCCCATTGTTGACAATGAGAATTGCATGTATACACATAGTATGCCCAATAGTTGCAGCCCTTAACTGTGTCAATAATAGTGGACATATTTGTTTTAGCTTCAGGGACTTAAAGGAGCCTGACAGACATATCCAAGAATTTATATTTATATTCTGTAATGCAACATCAAGTAATATTGCCTATTTCATAACCTGCATTATAGAGGGAAACTCTATATAATCCTGGGTCTAGTTGAACTCAATCCAAAGAATTTTAGTGTGCAAGAATGTGTTTTGTAATCCAAAGGCAGATACGGAGACACTGTTAAAGAAACATGAGTTATTGGTTTTAAACAAAACAAAACAAAACAAAAATGAACTAGTTCCCTGTTGAAAGAACATGGTCTCTGACTTGACCAGGAAAAATAAAGGATGTCATAAACAGTGGCTAGTCAACTCCTTGGAGTCTGTGCAGCATTAATTGTGATGTTTGTAAAGCATATATTACTTGTTAAATCTAGGCACAAGAAATACAGGAAGTGATTCCTTAAAACAACTTGTCCTTTTTTTGTTTTGTGGATATAAGAAATGTTTAGAGAATAAAATATGTTCTAAACTGGGATTTGGCATAAAGGGTCAACATGAGTTCTGAAAAAAAAGAGATCACCTTGGACTGGTGCTCAACTGAGTCATGAAGAAAATATTAAATTTATAAAGATAAGACAGAAAGAGGAGATCATTTCAGGCAAGGAGTATAACACATGAAAAGTGAAAAGCTTGAATAACAATATTAGGTTATGATAATAATAATAACTGTAGCAAACATTTATTGATTACTTGCATGAGACCCTGTTCTAAGCACTTTATATCTACTACCTCAATTCATCATCAATCTTTCTTATAAACGATGAAACGAGAGTCATAGAGAAGTATGTGACTTGCCAAGGGAGGAGCTGAAATCCAGACCCAAGTAATTTTGGAGCCAATTTACTTTCTTGGTTGAAATGATCAGATGTAAAACTTGATGGTTATGGGAAAGAATCAACTTAGTGCTGATGCAATATGGACGTCTTACTTGGTTTTGCTAACTAGTGTCAGGTATGATATATTCTATTTTAAAATCAGATTATTGGGTTTCTCTATTTTCAACCATAGGAAATTTCAATTTCAATGTTTGTAAAAATAAGTTACTGGTCTTATCCAAATGTGAACAGTACATGGCCAAAATGAAACATTATTTTTTAGTAACTTTTAGTTTAATTGTCCTTTTTACGATTTTCTTTACTGCCCCAAAGCAAATTCAATCAGTTAACTCAGAAAAAAAAAAAAAATCATGAAAGATAACGTTTAAAATGACCGATTGTTCGACTAGAAAAATGAAAAATATCTCAATCTGTGAACACAGTCTAAATATGGAAAAACCATTAAACACTAAAACTTGGGGCAAACTTACAAGTTTTCTTTCTAAATTAAAATCAAAATTAATATTACAAAGTCATTACACTATAGAGCTGGATATAAATGTAATTAAATGACATTAGAAATATCATACAATTTAATAGAATTATTTTGCCAATAGATTTTGAATTGAGACTTTGAACTATAAAATAAGTCATTTTGATAGATTTTTTCTGAGAATCCCAATAGACACTGTTAATATACATTATTTATTCTCAGCAATGTTTTTTATTATGTACATGTACCCAAAGGCTTACGCAGTGGATGAGGATTTTTTAAAATAAATGGAAAGAAAAAATAAATTAAATAAAATTAAAGCCACATGTTACTTTTTTGGTGGGGTGGGGTGGGTGGGAAGCCATATTTATGTGACTGTTGGCTACTCCATATGTTAAGCTTAGGTCTGGCTTCAGGTAATCTTATGAGTAAAGGCCTATTCCCTAAATAGTCTAGGGCAGTCTGTAGTGACATACAGAGAAGGCAATGGAAGGATATTCAAGTTCAGCAGTTCCTCAAGAATCTTAAACACAATGCACAGAGCCTTTGACATAGCTGTGAGGCATCCTGGCAATTTAAAGGGATGATTTCTCCTAAGTAGGTAAATTTAGAGGTGTTCAGTACAATATTGACAGTTTAGATCATCAGACATGGGCTTTCTTGAGGCTCTTCACAACCCAAAACCTGAAAAAAATAACCAACCAGAATGCTCATCTTTTCCAAGAGACTGTCTGGAAAGGGGTCAGAAGAAACAATGTACTTCTCTATCTATTTTTTCTCTTCATCATCAAATGTAAGGGAAGAAAGGAGATAAAAATGTCGGGAAAGCAATGTGAAATTTGTTAAAAAAAATCTGCTATTATGGATTTACTTCCAATCATTCCTTGACTATATGATTATGTATTATGACAATGTCATAATACCAATTTTTTGATGGAATGTCAGAAACATTTTACAATTCTGTGGTTCCCTGAAAACTCAAATGCTTTTATATCTCCATAAAGTTGCTATAATAGGCTTTATTCTTTCTTTTAAATGACTGTCAGAGGGACCTACCATTATCTTGACACTTATATTTGAGAAACTTTTGCTGGAGCTCTCATATACCTTCATGGCAACATTCAATTTCTAGGCTCTTTTGCAGCTTCCTCTGTCTGCTTCTCATTATGTCTAACCAGCTGAATGTTTTGTCTGTTTTGATCAGCAAGGTTAGAAGTGAGCTGAATTCTAAACATTTTTTGCACTGTTTTTCAGTTCTGCTTAAGAAATATTTACTGAAGCTCTGGACCCATAAAAATAAAGTGGATTTTGAGGTTTTACTGTTGTAATTGAAGAGGAACTATTGCCCACTGTTACTATATCCAAAACATTTTAGAAGTACAAGCAGAGAAATATGTCTCTATCATCAGAATTTAATATGAAATCATGTTCTTCTGTCATACAGAAAATTTGTCATAGATTTTATCTGCAATAAAATCTATGTCAATGGTGCCACATAATACATTTGTAAAGGTTAGAGATATTTTAACCCTCATCTGTGACCAGAATTATAATAGTAAGTAACCCACTGAAACACCAACGACAGATTGTTAAGAATCTAGAAATTTCCTGCAGACATAAATGCAAAAAGGAATCCACACCTTGTAACACAGTGGGACCATTTTGAATAGTGTTCTTGAAATGATACATTTATTACACAAGTAAAAAATATATGATTACAAATTCCATCAATCTCATGTCCTTGTCATGGATTTGTGTTTTTAAAGTCCATAGAGATTATGCTGTTGTATTGGTTAAATTCTCACAAAGGCCTGTGAAAACATAACAGCCACATTACTTTAATGACTTCCTTTTTGAAATGTGTATTGTTACGAACCAAGCATAATGAACAGCAAGGTCTCAGAAATATAGGTTTTACTTCTCTAGATTTCAATTTCCAAAATTTATATAATTCTCTGTTTTTAAATTCAGATAATTAGGGAAACAAATACAGAAGTAAATATTTGTAGCTGGATGGATTCTTTGGAAAATTAAAGCTGCTGCCATTCACTTTTGTAAAATTTTAATATCTCTTGTTTTCTTCCTATTTATATTTCCTGGCTTGACTTTACAGACAGAATTTACTTTCTCCTTAATTGAACATTATATTTTTAAATTTAGAGCTGAATTTCAGATGCTACGACTTTTCTATCAGGCAATTCAGCAATTGCTGAGCAGCCACAAGACATATATTTCAGTCACGATAACCAAAATTGAATTATAAGAGAACAATTCAGAACAAGCTAGAAAAATAAAGTACATTCTTAGATTTCCTTTTTCACTGCATGTACATAAGAAACAAATACTATTTGTACTCAAGAAAATCCAAGTAAAACTTTTTTTTTTTTTTTTTTTAATAGCCCAGACAGTGGAATTGTCCCAGCAACTGAGTGCTTTGCTTAAGGTTCAGTCTGGCTACTGGTCATTTCATTCCGACGTTCAGAATATATTTTGAATACAAGATGATCTAATTTAGTTGGTTTAATCCACAGTTTCAACTTTTGCCTTTTCTTTTAAAACAAGTTTCATAAAAGCATCTGCAGAAGCCTTGTTTTGATTACCCTTTATCCTTCAACCTTAGATCAGTATCAGTCTTTTCCCCTTGCTCATAATCCATTATAGAACATACTATAGATTTCTACAGCATGACCAAAACTCCACATTATGTTTGCAATTTTCCGTAAGATTTGTATAGTATAAAGTAAAAATGTTTGCTTTAAGAGACATCTGCTATAAATAAAAAGACAGTGTAAATTTTCAAGAGAGCTGCACAATTGTTGTAAAGGCTCAAAACATGAGCCTACTAGAGCGGGTTCCAGCACTTCGTGATTTTCCCATGAGTCAACAGTGTTCACCTCAATGTTCTTGAACCGCCTCCCACCCCAACTCCTGGTTCTCTCAACCTCCTTCCCAGCCCCTGAAATTGCAATGAAATTAGCCTGTAATGCTTTCAACGCCCCGGCAGATCAGCTTTCATTCTCTGGGAAACATGTGAATGGCATTAAAATACGCTTCCCACTCTCACAAAATATTTCCTCAAAATACTTTAGAGACTCAAACCAGTTACTTCAGATTCTGATAGTATCTTTCCTGAATAGCATCAGCCAGTTTGAAAGGGTCAGCCATCCTGGTCAGTGACACATATTGTTTAAGAAGTTCCCAGACCTACACATTAAAGCTCTGCTTCAGGAGAAATTTGTTAGGGAGAAGAGAGACAGACTGGCATTTCTTCTTCCAAATCTTCCTGTTAGCATTCTTTAAAAACAAGTAACAGAATTCTCATAATATGCTCTTCTTGAATGACAGAATTTTTTGTTTCCTCAAGTGAAGATCTCCATAGTGGTCGTGGTCAGAAACTGAGTTGAGAAATCAGTGATAAGAATGACAATGATAGCCCAAATATCCATTGAATTTCAGAGGATAGCAGAGCCGCTTTATTAAAAATGGCCATTGAAGAATATTAAAAAAAATTCATTTAAAAACTCTTCATGAATGCCATTTATATTTTTTAATACAGAAGGTGAAATCAGAGCATCAAATAGTACTTCAAAATTTGAAATATAAAATTCTGTAGAATAACAGATATATTATATTCAAGCTTTGACCTTAATAAAGGCTTCAGGGATTGATGAAGAAATATGTAAATTAAGACTCATTATTTTCCAGATAACAAGAAAGGCAGTAGCAACTTGTGTGAATATTTCTTCATTTATTTACTGCATATCTAGTATGAAAGTAGTTTTCAGTATTTATAGAAATATATTTTAAATTGCTTTTTCATTATAATACCCCAAAGGCAAATTAGTTTATTGGAAAATTGATTTGCTATCAAATAAAATAGAGATAAGAGTTTAAAACATCTAAACTAGTCAAATGGTAGAAATTTAGCTCACAAACACTACTGAATGTGTTACAATAGATTTGTATATATATATATTTTAAACCTTCCCCTATTTTTTGTTCTCAAAATTGACTTTTTGTAGCAATGGAGGAAATGTTAGGCTGCCACTTTTTCAGACAGCAAGTGCCCAATGCACACAGAAATTACATAAATGGTCCTGACTATCAAAACCAATTGCCACATTTTTTTTTAACAAAATACTTCCCCCCTTATAAATGGTTTAATTTCCCCCTATCTCTTTGAGTCTTTTATCTTCTCCAATGTCCTACCCTGCAATATGTGTGAAATTTTTTCAAAAGCTTTCTGATATTACCATAAATTACTGTGTAAGCAGAGCTATTGCTTATCTGTCAAGGGGGCTTTTTTCCCCCTTTCTTTAGCAATTTTCTCCATTTCTATATGTGTGAAAGGTTTTCCCTGCTCTTTCTCACCAAGGACTATACCTTAAAGTCTCTGACTT
Organism: Balaenoptera ricei; assembly: GCF_028023285.1. Taxonomy (NCBI): domain Eukaryota; kingdom Metazoa; phylum Chordata; class Mammalia; order Artiodactyla; family Balaenopteridae; genus Balaenoptera; species Balaenoptera ricei. The sequence goes on along the minus strand of NC_082639.1, from coordinate 70,920,202 downwards.
TTAGTAAGGGGATATAATAGAAACTTGTCCATAGAATAACCTCATGACACCACAAAGGGGCAAGAAAAGTATTTTAGTTCATCTGTTCTTCCTTTAACAAGTATTTGGGAAGAATAATTCCTATATGGTGGGACATATTCTTATGTTAAATATAGAAAATGTATTTCTTTACTGTGTTTAATGTATTTTTCTACGCCTTTGTAGTTCATTTTGGTCGCATATTTTTCATGCAATAACTATTTACTATTTTTCCAGTTATTTATTTTTAAATCTCTTACAATATGTTTCATTAGTGCAACACAGTAAATGTTAATCTTTTGATAGGAATTATTTTACGGGGATTTATTGTACCTGGTTAGTCATAATTTTTGACAACCATGCAATTATCTTTTCTATTGTGAGCTTTTTAAAAAAATATTCAAGGTTAATTGGATGAATATTATACTTTGGAAAGAAGTTATGATGATATCCTATTATGGACTGTATAATCTGGAAAGAGGCTGAATATTAGGGTTGTTTTATTACTGCCACAGGCAGAGATGGAGTGAAAATTCTATTTTGGGCAGCACAGGGAAAAGGGCGCTTTGAAGATCCAGACTTTAAGAAGAATTGCCATGATAACAGAATATCTAAAAATTAAAGAAGAAAACCATAAAGCCCTAGATGATGTGCCTGGGGTCTCATCAGTCAGCTGGAATCTCCTGTTTTGCACGCAATGACTTGTCCTGCCATATCTCTAATTTTACGTAAATACCACCTCAGGCATATTTCAAGATCCTTTACAAAAATTAGACAACCCATCCTTCCCTTTTTAGCACACACCACGTATTAGCCTCACAAGTGGATTGAAAAGCAAAATAGGAAAAATGTGTCTCTGAATCTATCCATATTGAGATCTATACAGTAACAATAGAAAATGTTCATATTTACTAAAAGACTATGTATGTCAACAGTGGTCAAATTGCTTTCAAAGGCAACAGGAAAGATAATAAACAATGACACCAGCAAATGCCTCAAACTATCAGGCTTCCTTCTTCAATGGTAATTTTCTTCTCAGCACAGCTACTACAAACAGATGCCTTCACTCTTTGACCACAAGGCATGGCCACCTCTGCACACTTGATAGGTAATATACTTAGGCCAGCATGTCTTGTTATAGCTGTTCTTTAATCACTGTATTCCCCTTGTATATTTAATGCCTTTGGTGAGGGTAAAATTGAGAGTGCTTCTTCTGGAGATGATACATTCTGGGTTCCACCACTGAAGCTCCCAAGAACTAGATGTATGAGCGAGTATGAGCTTGGACAAGAGTCACATAACCTGGGTCAGTTTCCCCATCTTCAAGATGGAGGTAATCATAGAAACTACATCAAAGTGATATTATAAGGATTTTAAAAAATTATACATTTATCTATTACCAAGTATTTGGTAAATAGATAAATATTATTATTACCAATTTATCTATTACCAAGTTACTAATGACATGTATTTATTTATTTAACTTAATAGATTTCATTGTGGGGGACATTTTTAGGTTTACGGAAAAATTTCACAGGAAGTATAGAGAATTCGAAGGTACTCCTTGCCCTGAAACTCCCCGATTATTAACATCTTGCATTAGTGTGGTATATATGTTATGACTGATAAACCAATATTGATACATTATTATTAACTAAAGTCCATACTTTACATTAGGATTCACTCTTTGTGTCATACAGTTCTATGGGTTTTGACAAATGCATAATGTCATGCATTCACCAGTAGAGTATCATACAGAATAGCTTCACTGCTCTAAAATATTCCCTGTGCTCCACCTATTTATCCCTCCCTCCCTCCCCCAAAGCCTTGATCCTTTTACTATTCCCATAATTTGCCTTTACCAGAAGGTCACATAGTTGGAATCATACATTATGTAGCCTTTTTAGACTTCCTTCTTTCACTTAGCAACATATATTTAATAATTCTCCATGACTTTTCATGACTTGATAACTCATTTCTTTTTATTACTGAGTAATATTCCCTTGCATGGTTGTACTCCAGTTTGTTTATTCATTCACCTATTGAAAGACATCTTGGTTGCTTCCAGTTTTTAGTTACTATGACTAAAGCTGCTATAAACATTTGTGGGCAGGTTTTTGTGTGGATATATTTTCAACTCGTTTGGGTAAAAGCGCAATTGCTGGATCATATGGTAAGATTAAGTTTAGCTTTTTAAGAAAGTGCCAAACTGTCTTCCAAAGTGTCTGTACCTTTTTGCATTCCCACTAGCAATGAGTGGCAGTTCCTGTTGCTTCACATCCTTGCCAGCATTTGCTGTTGTCATGTCAATGTTTTGGATTTTATCCATTCTTATAGATAGGTAAATGTATCTCATTGTTGTTTAATATACTTATTTTTTAAACAAATGTTTGTTAACTTTTATGTACCTGGCACTGTTCTAAGGACTGGGGTTACAGGAATGAATAAAACAGACAAAAAAGCCTTCTGTGGAACTTGATTCTAGTGGGTAGAGGCTGGAAACAAGAAAAATAGCGGGTAAATGTATATAATATGTAGGATGTTGATAAGTATAGGGGGTGGGGACTACAATTTTAAATTGTATGGTCAGAGAAGGTGTCACCCAGAAGATGACATTTGAGCAAAGACCTAAAAGAGGAAAAGTAAGCAGTCTTGTAAACATTGGGGGAAATGTTCCAGGCAGAGGGAATATCAAGTTCCAGGCCCAGGGGAAGAAGCATGCCTGGAAGGTTTAAGAAGTGGCACAGAAGCCAGTGTGAGCAAGGAGGAGATGATATCAGGGAAGTCCTGGGGGCCACCTTATGTAGGACCTAGTAGGACAGGGTAAGGGCTTTAGCTGTTACACTAGGAGAGGTGGAAAGCCATCGAAGGGTTTTGAGCAGGAAAATGATATGGTACTACTTATTCTTTAAAGCATCATTGGGCAAGATATACTGAAAAATAGGTTGTAGGGGTCAAGGGCAAGTAGCAGATAGACAAGGTTGGAAGCTACTGCAATAATCCTCAGCAGAGATGATGCTGGTTGCATCAGGTTTGAAGAGAGTGGTTCTAAAGTGCTTGTAACATTTCCTGTCCCATGGTATTATAGCTATTATTATTTTTCTTATTATTTTTATCACTAACCTAAAAATATAAAATATCTCTATTTCCTACATCATGTTTCCAGTTACTATGATGTCATATTCTGATGTTAATTATTCAACTATTTTTGGTAAAATTATTGTAACTATAGTTATGAATCAAAAAACATCTAACCTCTTCTACTTTGAAGAGTTGAAAAAGTTCTTATTGGATTAGAGTTTCATGATATTGCTAGGATATATCTTTTAAATATATTTCCCCTATTGGAATATATTTAGCTCATTTAAAATATAATTCAGTTTCAATTTGCAATCCTTTTAGCTAGCAAGTCAAAGTGTCACATGAAATAAAGGCAGAGGCTTGTTAAAGTTTCAGGCTCTTAAACTTTTTTTTTCTTCCCCAGGAGCAGCAAAATTAGGGGGAGGAGTGTGGTTACAATAGTTGTCATTCAAAATTATGAATAGGGGCACTTTGGTTGGAGGTTCAGATCACTGAGAGTGGGACTGGGGAGATTGTAGGGAGATAGCTATTTTTTTTTAAACAAAAGATTAAATCTGGAATGCTAAATGTCCAGCCAGCTGTGAATGGGAGAAACTGAAATCAACCCTGCTATCCTTCTTTCACCCTAGATTGGAATACAGTCACTGGGTCTCAGGCAGCCTACAGAACCATCAATTATATTACAAATGAGTAAGAATTCTAGAGAAACTCTCCAGCAATTTGCTACCTGAATGTGGCATTAGGCAGTTATCTAAATTCAGCCCAACAATGACCTAAGTGTAGACATAAATATAGATGTTCGTTCACTTAAGAAATATTTACTGACATTCTCTATATATGAGGAACTCTTTTAGGAACTAGGGTTACAGAGATAAATAAAACAAAAAGTCCCTGCCTCATAGAATTTACATTATAGTAGGGGAGACAGCTGATAAACATTTAAGCAACTGCATATATAATATGATGTTACATTGTGATAAGGACTAAGCAGGAAAACATGAAGCAGGGTAAAGGAGTGACAGACTGTGCATTTTGGATAGGCTTTTTAGGGAAGAGATCTCTGAAGAAATGACATAAGGATGAGACACAAATGCAGCAAACATGCAAGCCATGTACCTATTCCTGGGGAAAGCATTCCAGGCAGAGAAAATTCCACGTGTGAAGGCTCTGAGGTGGGAAAATTTCTGGTTTGATGTAGGAAGGAGGCCACGTGAGTACCTACCCTGAGGGACAGAGGAGAGGAGGGGTAGGAGATGAGGCTGATTGGGAAAGATGCTGGGTTTCCATATCATGGGAAGCCACGGGTGTTTGAGACCATCAAAGTATTATGCGTTGATTCTCATTTTGAAAAGATCACTCTGTAGAGCAGGAAGAGTAGGGAAGCACAGATAGAAAGAGAATGTCTAATCAGGCAGCTATTGCAGGCACCCAGGGAAGACCAAGTCTTGGACTAACTTAGTGGTAATTAAATTTGAGATGCATTTGTAGGTAGAGGTGACAGTGTTTGCTCATGTGAGAGAAAAAAAGAAAAGAGATTTGGTGTGAATGGTGCTATTTTACCAAACGAAGAGTTGGGAGAGAGAAGTTGGGGTGCAAGGAAAAATTTTTCAAAGTGAGGAAAATACATCACTTTCTTATGTTCTCCATAAAGCCCACAACACATCTGAGACATAAAAAACAATTTCTATTGTTTAAAAAAGAGTATAACTTGAGATAAAAAAGGAGATGAACTATTTACCTTTACTCCCTTTGAGATGAACATAAATATTTTCTAAAACAGTGATTCTCAAAGAATATTCTGTGGCCCATTGGTGGTCTTTAAGCGACCTCCCAAAGAGCTCAAATGTACAGGTGATCCTTTACATCATTAATGAAAAATCAGGCTTTATTCCATAGAACTATCTTATCTTTATTTACAACTAAGAGGTTTTTGTTTTGTTTTATTTTACTAGTAACGTATGCTATTAATATTTGGTATTTATATACCAAAAATATCAAGTTGCTAGAGATTTCTACAGACTAATTCAGCTTTATACTCAGAAATGTTGACAATGCTTGACAATGTTCCCTCAGTTTTAGGGGAGGACAACTTGTTATCGGTGAACCAGAAATGTCTAGATTTGGCCATTATTTTAATTGTTGTTATCTGTGTTTTTTAATTATAAATTAATTGTTGGTTTAGTTTAATCATTATCATCTTAGTTTCTTATGGGATATCTCACTAAGCTTGCAGTGGGTAGTCATGTGTATTTGATCGAATAGTATTTTTAGATTGTAATATCCCCAAAGCATTGAATCCTAAAGTATTGTGATTTGAATATGAATCATCCATACCCTCTGTTGTTAAAACAGATGTCTACATAATTTCCCTCCTTCATCCCTTAACTTGTTTAGGCAATGACACATTATTGTTATCACTGAATTCATTTTCCACTGGAAGAAGTGATCAGGTAGGGTATGTGAATTATGGAGTCTTTGCTATGATCAAATACTTTAGTTGACAGTTTAGATCAAATAGTGCTACCTGTTGGTATACCCACAAATCTTTGTTTCTTCTAATTTCTCCTCTTCATCACGAAACACTTTAGTGATGAGTTTTATATTTTTTGTTCTCTTTTAAGTTTTCAGATATACAAGGAAAAGTGAATAGAAAGGACATTCAAAATTTGGGGAATTTTCCCTATGCTTCATTTAGAGTCAGACAGGTCTGCAATTAAGTTCTGGCTGCACTAATAACTAGCTGTTTGATCCCTGACAAGTTACCTAACTTTATAGTCTCAGTTTTTTCAGTGTAAATTGGGATAATATTTTCTTGAGATGGAATATATGAGTTTTATTACAGGTCAGGCACTAAAGTGATTTCAAAAATATCAATAAGAAGATGATAATAAAAATATTAGCCAATATTTAGAGCACAGTTACTGGAATAATACATGATTTTAAAAATCATTCTGGTCAACTGTTAGTAGAATGATTTTAGTGAGTTTGACAGATTTGACTTTGTTATCAAAAGTATGGCTTTTAGATGTAAAGATTGAGTGAAGAATTAATCTGATGTAGAAAAACACATTGTAGAATATCTTTCCATTATATAGGATAAACTAATTACAGAGACTCTTTTCATATGAGTGAATGTTTTTATGGCTAAAGATGAAACTTTGCATCAAGAATATACCTAAGTGGAGGACACCTTCAAGATGGCAGAAGAGTAAGACTTGGAGATCACCTTCCTCCCCACAAATACATCAGAAATACATCTACATGTGGAACAACTCTTACAGAACACCTACTGAATGCTGGCAGAAGAACCAGACCTCCCAAAAGGCAAGAAACTCCCCACGTACATGGGTAAAGCAAAAGAACAAAGAAAAAACAGAGACAAAAGAATAGGGACGGGATCTGCACCTCCGGGAGGGAGCTGTGAAGGAGGAAAGGTTTCCGCACACTGGGAAGCCCCTTTGCAGGCGGAGACTGTGGGTGGCAGAGGGGGAAGCTTCGGAGCCACGGAGGAGAGCTCAGCAATAGGGGTGCAGAGGGCAAAGCAGAGAGATTCCCACACAGAGGATCGGTGCCGACCAGCACTCACCAGCCCGAGAGGCTTGTCTGCTCACCTGCTGGGATGGGTGGGGGCAGGGAGCTGAGGCTCAGGCTTTGGAGTTCAGATCCCAGGGAGAGGACTGGGGTTGGCTGCATGAACACAGTCTGAAGGGGGCTAGTGTGCCACAGCTAGCTGGGAGGGAGTCCGGGAAAAAGTCTGGACCTGCCTAAGAGGCAAGAGACCATTGTTTCAGGGTGCGCGAGGAGAGAGATTCAGAGCACCACCTAAACGAGCTCCAGAGACGGGCTTGAGCCGTGACTATCAGCGTGGACACCAGAGACGGGCATGAAATGCTAAGGCTGCTGTTGCAGCCACCAAGAAGCCTGTGTGCAAGCACAGGTCACTCTCCACACCTCCCTTCCTGGGAGCCTGTGCAGCCCACCACTGCCAGGGTCCTGTGATCCAGGGACAACTTCCCCAGAACACACGGCGCCTCAGACTGTTGCAAAGTCATGCTGGACTCTGCCGCCACAGGCTTGCCCCGCATTCCATACCCCTCCCTCCCCCCGTCCTGAGTGAACCAGAGCCCCCGAATCACCTGCTCCTTTAGCCCCATCCTGTCTGGGCGGGAACAGACGCCCTCAGGTAACCTACATGCAGAGGTGGAACCAAATCGAAACTGAAACCTAGGAGCTGTGTGAACAAAGAAGAGAAAGGGAAATCTCTCCCAGCAGCCTCAGGAGCAGCGGATTAAATCTCCACAATGAACGATGTACCCTGCATCTGTGGAATACCTGAATAGACAACAGATCATCCCAAATTGAGAAGGTGGACTTTGGGAGCAACGATATATATATATTTTTCCTTTTTCTCTTTTTGTGAGTGTGTGTGTATATGCGTCTGTGTGTGATTCTGTCAGTATAGCTTTGCTTTTATCATTTGTCCTAGGGTTCTGTCTCTCTGTTTGTTTGTTATTTTTATAGTATAGTTTTTAGTGCTTGTTATCATTGGTGGATTTGTTCTTTGGTTTGGTCGCTGCCTTCTTTCTTTCTTTGTTTCTTTTTTTATTACTTAAAAAAATTATTTTTAATAATTATTTTAAAATTTTTATTTTAATAACTTTATTTTATTTAATTTATTTTTCTTTCTTTTATTTTTCTCCCTTTGATTCTGGGCCATGTGGATGACAAAGTCTTGGTGCTCCAGCCAGGTGTCAGGTGTGTGGCTCTGAGGTGGGAGAGCCGAGTCCAGGGCATTGGTCTGCCAGAGACCTCCCAGCTCCATATAATAACAAACGGCAAAAATCTCCCAGAAATCTCCATCTCAATGTCAAGACCCAGCTCCACTCAATGACCAGCAAGCTACAGTGCTGGACACCCTATGCCAAACAACTAGCAAGACAGGAACACAACCCCACCCAATAGCAGAGGGGCTGCCTAAAATCATAATAAGGTCACAGACACCCCAAAACACACCACCTGATGTGGACCTGCCAACCAGAAAGACAAGATCCAGCCTCAACCACCAGAACACAGGCAGCAGTCCCCTCCACCAGGAAGCCTACACAAGCCACTGAACCAACCTTAGCCACTGGGGACAGACACCAAAAACAACAGGAACTACAAACCTGCAGCCTGCGAAAAGGAGACCCCAAACACAGTAAGTTAAGTAAAACGAGAAGACAGAGAAACACACAGCAGATGAAGGAGCAAGGTAAAAACCCACCAGACCAAACAAATGAAGAGGAAATAAGCAGTCTACCTGAAAAAGAACTCAGAGCAATGATAGTAAAAATGATCCAAAATCATGGGAATAGAATGCAGAAAATACAAAAAAAGTTTAACAAGGACCTAGAAGAACAAAAGAGCAAACAAACAATGATGAACAACACAATAAATGAAATTAAAAATTTTCTAGAAGGAATCAATAGCAGAATGACTGAGGCAGAAGAACAGATAAGTGACCTAGAAGATAAAATAGTGGAAATAACTACTTCAGAGCAGAATAAAAAAGAATGAAAAGAATTGAGGACAGTCTCAGAGACTTCTGGGACAACATTAACCTCACCAACATTCGAATTATAGGGGTCCCAGAAGAAGAGAAAAAGAAAGGGACTGAGAAAATATTTGAAGACATTATAGTTGAAACTTTCCCTAATATGGGAAAGGAAATAGTTAATCAAGTCCAGAAAGCACAGAGAGTCTCATACAGGATAAATCCAAGGAGAAACACGCCAAGACACATTTTAATCAAACTATCAAAAATTAAATACAAAGAAAAAATATTAAAAGCAGCAGGGGAAAAACAACAAATAACATACAAGGGAATCCCCATAAGGTTAACAGCTGATCTTTCAGCAGAATCTCTGCAAGCCAAAAGGGAGTGGAGGGACATATTTAAAGTGATGAAAGGGAAATACCTACAACCAAGATTACTCTACCCAGCAAGGATATCATTCAGATTCGATGGAGAAATGAAAAAAATTCCAGAAAAGCAAACCCTAAGAGAATTCAGAACAACCAATCCAGCTTTACGACAAATGCTAAAGGAATTTCTCTAGGCAGGAAACACAAGAGAAGGAAAAAACCTACAATAACAAAACCAAAATAATTAAGAAAATGGTAATAGGAACATACATATGAATAACTACCTGAAATGTAAATGGATTAAATGCTCCAACCAAAAGAAATAGACTGGCTGAAAGGAAACAAAAACAAGACTCGTATATATGCTGTCTACAAGAGACCCACTTCACACCTAGGGACACATACAGACCGAAAGTGAGGGGATGGAAAAAGATATTCCGTGCAAATGGAAATCAAAAGAAAGCTGGAGTTGCAATTCTCATATCAGACAAAATAGACTTTAAAACAAAGAATGTTACAAGAGACAAAGAAGGACACTACATAATGATCAAGGGATCAATCCAAGAAGAAGATATAACTATTGTAAATACTTATGCACCCAAAATAGGAGCACCTCAATACATAAGGTGCTACATAATGCTAACAGTTATAAAAGGGGAAATCGACAGTAACACAATAATAGTAAGGGACTTTAACACACCACTTTCACCAATGGACAGATCATCCACAATGAAAATAAATAAGGAAACACAAGCTTTAAATGATACATTAAACAGGATGGACTTAATTGATATTTATAGGACATTCCATCCAAAAACAAAAGAATACACTTTTTTCTCAAGTGCTCATGGAATATTGTCCAGGATAGATCATATCTTGGGTCACATATCAATCCTTGGTAAATTTAAGAAAATTGAAATCATACCAAATATCTTTTCTGACCACAACACTATGAGACTAGATATCAATTACAGGAAAAAAATGTGTAAAAAATACAAACATATGGAGGCTAAAGTATGTACTACGTAATAACCAAGAGATCACTGAAGAAATCAAAGAGGAAATCAAAAAATACCTAGAAACAAATGACAATGAAAACTCGATGACCCAAAAACTATGGGATGCAGGAAAAGCAGTTCTAAGAGGGAATTTTATAGCAATACAATCCTACCTTAAGAAACAAGAAACATCTCAAATGAACAACTTAACCTTATACCTAATGCAATTAGTGAAAGTAGAACAAAAAAATCTCTAAGTAAGCAGAAGGAAAGAAATCATAAAATCAGATCAGAAATAAATGAAAAAGAAATGAAGGAAATAATAGCAAAGATCAATAAAACTAAAAGCTGGTTCTTTGAGAAGATAAAGAAAATTGATAAACCATCAGCCAGACTCATCAAGAAAAAAAGGGAGAAGACGCAAATCAATAGAATTAGAAATAAAAAAGGAGAAGTAACAACTGACACTGCAGAAATACAAAGGATCATGAGAGATTACTAAAAGCAAATATATGCCAATAAAATGGACAACCTGGAAGAAATGGACAAGTTCTTAGAAAAACACAACCTTCTGAGAATGAACCAGGAAGAAATAGAAAATATAAACAGACCAATCACAAGCACTGAAATTGAAACTGTGATATAAAAATCTTCCAACAAACAAAAGCCAAGGACCCGATGGCTTAACAGGCAAATTCTATCAAACATTTAGAGAAGAGCTAACACCTATCCTTCTCAAAATCTTCCAAAACATAGCAGAGGAAGGAACACTCCCAAACTCATTCTACGAGGCCACCATCACCCTCATACCAAACCAGACAAAGATGCCACAAAGAAAGAAAACTACAGGCCAATATCACTGATGAACATAGATGCAAAAATCCTCAACAAAATACTAGCAAACAGAATCCAACAGTGCATTAAAAGGATCATACACCATGATCAAGTGGGGTTTATCCCAGGAATGCAAGAATTCTTCAGTATACTCAAATCTGTCAATGTGATAAACCATATTAAGAAATTGAAGGAGAAAAACCATATGATCATCTCAATAGATGCAGAGAAAGTGTTTGAAAAAATTCAACACCCATTTATGATAAAAACCCTTCAGAAAGTAGGCACAGAGGGAACTTACCTCGACATAATAAAGGCCATATATGACAAACCCAAAGCCAACATCATCCTCAATGGTGAAAAACTGAAACCATTTCCACTACGATCAGGAACAAGACAAGGATGTCCACTCTTACCACTATTATTCAACATTGTTTTGGAAGTTTTAGCCATAGCCATCAGAGAATAAAAAGAAATAAAAAGAATCTACACCAGAAAAGAAGAAGTAAAGCTGTCACTGTTTGCAGAGGACATGATGCTATACATAGAGAATCCTAAAGATGCTACCAGAAAACTACTAGAGCTAATCAATGATTTTGGTAAAGTACCAGGACACAAAATTAATGCACAGAAATCTCTTGCATTCCTGTACACTAATGATGAAAAATCTGAAAGAGAAATTAAGGAAACACTTCCATTTACCACTGTAACAAAAAGAATAAAATACCTAGGAATAAACCTACCTAAAGAGACAAAAGACCTGTATGTAGAAGACTATAAGACACTGATTAAAGAAATTGAAGATGATAAAACAGATGGAGAGAAATACCATATTCTTGGATTGGAAGAATCAGCATTGTGTAAATGACTATACTACCCAAAGCAATCTACAAATTGAATGGAATCCCTATCAAACTACGAATGGCATTTTTCACAGAACTAGAACAAAAATATTCACAATTTGTATGGAAACACAAAAGACCCCGAATAGCCAAAGCAATCTTGAGAAAGAAAAATGGAGCTGGATGAATCAGGCTCCCTGACTTCAGACTATACTACAAATCGACAGTAATCAAGACAGTATGATACTGGCACACACAGAAATATAGATTAATGGAACAGGATAAAAAGCCTGGAGATAAACCAACGCACATGTGGTCACCTTATCTTTGACAAAAGAGGCAAGCATATACAATGGAGAAAAGAGAGCCTCTCCAATAACTGGTGCTGGGAAAGCTGGACAGCTATATGTAAAAGAATGAAAGTAGAACACTCCCTAACACCATACACAAAAATAAACTCAAAGTGGATTAAAGACCTAAATGTAAGGCCAGACACTATAAAACTCTTAGAGGAAAACATAGGCAGAACACTCTATGACATAAATCACTGGAAAAAGGAAAGATCCTTTTTGCCCCACCTCCTAGAGAAATGAAAATAAAAACAAAAATAAACAAATGTGACCTAATGAAACTCAAAAGGTTTTGCACAGCAAAGGAAAACATAAACAAGATGAAAAGACAGCTCTCAGAATGGGAGAAAATATTTGCAAATGAAGCAACTGACAAAGGATTAATCTCCAAAATTTACAAGCAGCACATGCAGCTCAATATGAAAAAAACAAACAACCCAATCCAAAAATGGGCAGAAGACCTAAATAGACATTTCTCCGAAGAAGATATACAGATTGCCAACAAACACATGAAAGAATGCTCAACATCATTAATCATTAGAGAAATGCAATTCAAAACTACAGTGAGATATCACCTCACACTAGTCAGAATGGCCATCATCAAAAAATCTACAAACAAATGCTGGAGAGGGTGTGGAGAAAAGGGAACCCTCTTGCACTGTTGGTGGGAATGTAAATTGATACAGCCACTATGGAGAACAGTATGGAGGGTCCTTAAAAAACTAAAAATAGAACTACCGTATGACCCAGCAATCCCACTACTGGGCATTTAACCTAAGAAAACCATAATTCAAAAAGAGTCATGTACCACAATGTTCATTGCAGCTCTATTTACAATAGCCAGGACATGGAAGCAACCTAAGTGTCCATCGACAGATGAATGGATAAAGAAGATGTGGCACATATATACAATGGAATATTACTCAGCCATAAAATGAAACAAAATTGAGTTATTTGTAGTGAGGTGGATGGCCTAGAGAGAGTGAAGTAAGTGAGAAAGAGAAAAACAAATACCATATGCTAACACATGTATATGGAATCTCAAAAAAAAAAAAATGCTCATGAAGAACCTAGGGGCAGCATGGGAATAAAGACACAGACCTACTAGAGAATGGACTTGAGGACACTGGGAGGGGGAAGGGTAAGCTGGGACAAAGTGAGAGTGTGGCATGGACATATGTACACTACCAAATGTGAAATAGATAGCTAGTGGGAAGCAGCGGCATAGCACACGGAGATTAGCTCGGGGCTTTGTGACCACCTACAGGGGTGGGATAGGGAGGGTTGGAGGGAGGGAGATGCAAGAGGGAAGAGATATGGGGATATATGTATATGTATAGCTGATACACTTTGTTATAAAGCAGAAACTAACACACCATTGTAAAGCAATTATACTCCAATAAAGATGTTAAAAAAAAAAGAATATAAGTGGAGTAAAATCCATCCTCTTCTGGAGCTATAAATGGTTATGATTAAATGAATCTGTTAATATATCCTAAGTAGACATTGACTCAAATGGTTCTTTTCCCCTTATTTAAGAAAAGAGACTAAAGTTAATTTTGACAGATCTGGCAATTATCTGATAACTGCCAGCTTATTTTGTTAAAAACTACCCAATAGCAAGAAACTTTGATTATCAGAATTCTTATCTGTAAAAAGCCACATAGTGGCACACTAAAGGGACTGTGTTGATAACCTGAGAACCAAATTTTGCTCCAAGAAGAGAAGGACTGTCACCAGCAAAGCCCATTAACAATTCCCTGGGATTAAAAATAGAGAATCTGTGTAATGAAATAAAGTTTAACCTTTCTTTTTCCCTTTGTGTTTAGTCTAGTTTGACTTGCACATAGTGTATGACATGCAGAGGCCTTGCACTTGGCCCTTCAGACCAGAGTCCCTTGTGTGAAACGGTGTCGACACCTCAGATTGGTGGGCTGTGGGCAGAAGCATCGCGAATGACCCCTCAATCGAAGATGGCAGCGGCAGGCTGTGTGCAGAGACGGTGCCGCTGTGCCGGGCACTGCCATCTGCAACCTGAGCAGCACGCCTGCACCTGACCCACGAGAACTCCGCCTCCTCCTCGCGGAAAAGAACCTTACACAGCAGCTCTGCCCACAGCCTGTCTGGGAGAGTATACTTCAGAGCACGAGCTCGCACCTCTCCATTTTTGATGAAAGAATAAAGCTCTCCTTTGCTTCTGAACCAAACTCCGTCTTGTTCTATTGGCACAAGTGACAGCGGGCAGAAGGAGCCTTGTTGGGGACCGACTCGGGAGGGTCCTTAATAGGTCAGTGAAGAAGTACGGGGCCAAAGTGAAAACATTCCCTGGCCACATAGGTGGTGGTCTGCTAACCCGCATAACTAAGAAATGAGAATGGAGATTGTTTTCCCCTAAGTCTTGGTGTAGAAGACTGATTATTATTAACATTTGCACAAGACTTTCACATTTTGTTAGGTGCTTATAACACAACAATGAATTTTAAAGCGGAACCAGGAGGGAAAAGATGAGGGAAGAGGTCAAAGAAGGAAATGGCATTTCAGCACTTTGACTCTTATTGCCAGGTACAGTTTTTCCCAACTCTCACAGCCCTACTAAGTCCTCTTGAGAAGGAAATTGGACCATGGCTTTCTCCTAACATCATTTATTCTTTTTCTGTGCCTTAGATTGTCAAACACCCCACCTGCCTCCCCTCCCCCCATCCCCACCCCTGCCCAAATGGCTTAGTCACTAAGGTCAGTTTATAATTAGTAATGGAATGGTGATAGGAAAGACCAGTGGTTAAAACTAAACAGTTGTTTTACTAACTAGGAAGGCTGAAAATATGGGCAAGGTTTTTAATAAGACCCACAGTGCGAACTCAAATTTGTGCACAAGTGAATAAGCCTGTGTCGATAGTTGTCACTGTACCACGTAGCGCTGTTCTTGTGTAAGGGCTCACATACTGGTGAAACATCACTCTTTGATGGTGAAAATTGGGCAGCTATATAAAGTTAACATCCTATTTTAATGAGTCTAAAATGTGCTCAAGGCATTATAGAATTTCAATGAAAAACAGACGTCTTGGGGTTTTGAGAAATGATTCTATCAGGATCCAAGTCTAGGAGTTATGAGGCTAGTTGTAAAACGCATTCCAAAAATCATAAGCTGGAAGTTGCAGATGAAACCCAGCCCAAAGACAAAGAGATTGGGCTCTGATGGTAAGTTTTAAGACACGTGGTCCCTAATGTGTAAGAGCCATTTTCTTTCTTCTGGTCCTTTGCTTCGGATCAGAAAGCATGCAAGAGACTGAGGAGATTTGGTCCCCACAGCTGTGAGAAATGTAGTCACATTTATGGAAAGTCAGAGCAGTACTCGGATTAGTTGGTTTCATGATGCTCCCTGAACCCAAGTCTTAGCAGGTAAAGAGTTAGAAAATGGCCTTTATCCTGACTGTGGTGTTCATGTGGAGTAAGAAAGGGTGTATCTAGAGCCCTGACAGTACATTCCTGAAATTCTGCCTGATTTCTGATCCCCCTGATTCCTAACCTAGGGGATGCAAAATGTCTAGAAGGACACTGGGAGGATACTTATGAAGCAACTGAGTTTATATAGTTCCTTTTTGCTTGCTTTAATGAAAGTTTATTTTCTTTGACTTTTTTATAGAAAGTACTTTCATTACCCTTCATAGTCATGTTTTTGTATACAGTATACCACTTGTTGCCTATGGTTTCTCTCTTGAAGAGACAACCTAGCAGATAGCCTAAAATTATTTCCCTTACCTAGAGGCAGCTACCCCAGAACTAAACTCTGAATGAAGCGCAAAAATTTTTCCCAAAGTCATGAGATCATGAAGTCCTGAAAACGTGAAGGGTCTCATGACAATAAAGTCCCTCATTGAAAGAGGGGAGGGATGCCACCATTCTTGTTGCGGATGGGAATCCCAATAAACAACTATAGAGAGGGAAAGATAGCAAAAAGGAACCTGTGACATCTAATGTTTTTAAACATTTATAAATTAAGACTTTGAGGATTATCAGAATCAGATCAGTTTTGAACCATTTAAGCTAATGAAACTTCATCTAAGCCAAAGACGTGGTTAAGACACCCTTCAGAGCTAGAATGGCTACATTTAAATTCCTTATGCCATTTACTAGTTATGTGACCTATGGAAAGTTATTTAATCACTCAGTTTCCTTATAAAATGGAGACCACAATTGAATTAACCAAATTAGGTAGATTATATGAATCAATATATAGAAAGTACTTAGAAAAGTGCCCAGTGTTTCACATTAGTAAATACTATGTAAGAGTTAGCTTTATTATAATTGACTAGTTTCTAAGACCAGATCTTAAGTTCTACTAGGTCAGTTATCACCTGAATTACTAAAATGCCTCCCTGTCTAAGGTCAGCCTTCTGCAAAGTATGAGGAAATAGGGCCTAAACTGTAGGCTTAGTATGATGGTCTTATATGTATATATATATATATATATATATATATATATATATATATATATCCAAATAGGTACCCGTTACTATTTTTATCATTATTTTTTTATAATCTCAATGCATGCTACTTAGTGTTTTTTTTTTTTTTTTTTCTTTTAGCCATATAAAAAGAGTGACTACTTTAATTCTTCAGTACCATTTAAGGAATTCACACATTTGCTTACTCTGGAAAGTATGCAATTGTGTTTACTAAAACATATGGATGTTTACTATAAATGCTTCATTCCTAGGATCTGCTTTCCCATGTGCATATCAGGCATAATGATAATATTTTAACCTTAGTAAAGTAATGCATGCTATATCAATGTGTATAATGTGCTTCACAAGATCATTTTCATCCTCACGTTAATTATTGGAGTAAAATGCAAATATTTAATTGAATGTAAAAATTGATCCTTTACATATTTATCTGTACTTATACTCTCAGTATATTTAGTATGATTACTACGAGCATAATTTCAACTGACTTCTATGAAAAAGGTTTCACAGTCACCTGAAGTAACAGCCTGCAGCCGTCATTATGGAAAGCCCCCAAAAGGAGCTTGCAAAATCTTGGGAGGATTTCTTAAATCTTATGAAAAAAAGAAAGTAAGAAAGTAAAAGCAGATTTCTCCTCAAAAAGAAATCTGAAAACGTAGTGGTAAAAACCAAGGAGTTCTTAATCTACTGACATTTTAAACTCTTACTATACCTAGATTTTTCTTTCATTGTTCACTTTACGTTATTATGTATCTCATTTCAATAGTACTTAAACATTGCTGCATATTCTTAAGCCACGAAAACAGGTGAAAATTGAGATGTAAAATTTTTGTACTTTAAATGTACTTGCAAAATGGTTTCTTTGAAGGGTCACACACCAACAAAGGATAAAATTAGTGCGTTAAGAGAAGCTGGAATACAATATGGTGTGGTTCACCACTAGAAAATATGATTTTATTTCTATCAAAATGTATCTTGAAAACCTTCACTGATTACACATCTCTTTTCAATGTATTGTTTAGAGGATAAAGGACAGAAATACTGATGAAAAATTAATGGACCAAGACAGGTTTTGTGAAACCCAGATCTTGCTGTTAATATGTTCATAAATAATATGTGAATGTTACAGCCCAACAATTTTTTGCCCTATTCAGGATACTGTAAGCCAAAATATTTTACATAAAATACATGTTTTTTTTTTTCTTGCCTTCTTTTTCTGTTTTGTTATCTTCAAGTTATACTGTGTTTTTGATATTATAGCAACTTGGACTTTGCACCACTAAATGTAACTCTATAAAGGGCCTCTGATACTGTACTTTATTATATTTATGTTTTTAAAATATAAAAACAATATGCCCTTGAGGGTAAACAAAAACTCAGAATTGCACGATTTCAACTCATTTGCAATGTGACTTGTTTGACATTACATATAGTATAATTATATCACTCGTAAAACAGAATATTTACAATTCTTGTACTACCTCTACAATCTCAAGAATTTTAACACTTGAATTTCATGACATCTTAAGAAAATATGTTGGCTTAATGGCCACCTAGCCTAACCTGGGATTTTCATGTAATTTAAAAAGTTCTGGGCAAAGACAAGAGAACAAAATTATTAACTAGGAGTCATTAACATGTAATAACCTTATTGTTTTTTGATTTTGGAAGAGTTCCCTATGAAAACTTACCTATATATGAGAATGATCAGAGATGATACTATAATATTATTTATAAACTTTCTTACAATAATCTATATTAGCAATTTTCACCAAAAATATCTTTCACCAAAAAATTTTATCCTTGTATCCTCTTTTGGACCTCCTTCAATGGGTCATAGTTATTCTTGCATCCAATATCAAATTATACAGACACTCTCACACAAACACATTTATAAACAAAGCAAATTGAGAAATATGTCAAAGTTAATGTGAGTTACTGTATATTTTAAAAATGCCTGGGAATTCCCTGGTGGTCCAGTGATTAGGACTCAGCGCTTTCACTGCTGAGGGCGTGGGTTCAATCCCTGGTCAGAAACTAAGATCCCACAAGCTGCATAGTGCAGCCAAAAAAAAAAAAAAAAAAAAAAATTGCCTGAAAGATAAAACTAAAAACAGAACTACTAATACAACTGTGGAAGATCTCACCGTGTTTTCCATGGACTCTCCTCTCCATCAATATTCAGCGAAAGCTGAAAATAATCATTCCATAAAATCTTCTCAAAATCCAAAATATTCTGTTTCTTGCATGTGAACCTCAATAGTACTTACTGTCTCTTTTTTGCCTTCAGAAGATGAGTTCTACTTGTGTTGCTACCTAACTTGCTGTGTAGCTTTAGGCAAGCCACTTAACCTCTCTGAATTACTATTCCTTAATGTGAAAATTTGGATAAAAATATTGGACTCTTGTCTATCTCACAGGATTGTTGGGAAGATCAAATGAAGATTATATGCACTAAAACACGTATATATAGTTTATATAAGCAGTATTTAGCTAGACACATAGCATTAGATGCAAATAATTTTTCATTCTTAGAGAGTAACCTATGGCTCCTCATCTTTTATAGACACTTACTTCTGTTTTATTTACTTACTCTGCAAACCTTTATTGAATATTCTCATTCTGAGTGATGAGTGTATGGTAGAGGTGTCCATAGGGAATGCTGCAGGTGAGATGTCTGGAAAGTAGAGGTATCTGGGTCTTACTTTCTGTGCCAGTCCTTGCTGTTGAACTGCCTGGGATTTGATCAGGGGCTGTAACAAGAGGCTCTGCAAGGTCCATACTAGGTGCTTGGGGGTGGGAGGGATGAAATTCAGCCTCCTCTCTATTGTTCCTCAGGCCATATGCTCTGGCAAGTGAGGGAGGTGCTGTATCTGCTTGGAGCTCGGGGTTCCTTTTTTCATTCTTCAAAAGCCAGAGTGTGAGATAACCCTGTGTCTCTTTCCTTGGTATCATCACTATTGTCTTCAGGTGAAATAGGATTATTCTTAGCCCTGTAAGAAATGCCAGATCCTTTTTTTTTAAAATAAATTTATTTATTTATTTTTGGCTGCGTTGGGTCTTCGTTGCTGGGCACAGACTTTGTCTAGTTGTGGCTAGTGGGGGCTACTCTTCGTTGTGGTGTGCGGGCTTCTCATTGCGGTGGCTTCTCTTGTTGTGGAGCACGGGCTTCAGTAGTTGTGGCACGCGGGCTCAGTGTTGTGACTCACGGGCTATAGGGCTCAGGCTCAGTAGTTGTGGCCCATGGGATGTGGGATCCTCCCGGACCAGGGCTCGAACCCGTGTCCCCTGCATTGGCAGGCGGACTCCCAACCACTGTGCCACCAGGGAAGCCCAGAAATGCCAGATTCTTCAAGACATATTTTAGAGAGTTTTTCTCTAGGTCCTAACCATTTCTCAGACCATAATACAGGAAATTTGCCTGACCATATATTTCTAACATCCCCACAGATTCCACACATCTGAGAACTGCACCAGAGTCAAACTCGGTCAACAGGGCAGAGCACAGCACCTGTAGATGAGGTGACATGTCCTTCATCCTTTTGTGGACACTGACTTTCAGCTCTCAGGCTCAAAATATCACCCACATTTCAGAAACTTTCCTAAACCCATTTTTTCAGTTTCACTGTAAAATATTCAGGTTGAAATTCTCTGTTATTTATGCAAACTTCAACACAGTTAAGAGTTCTGAAAGTGTGCTATTGATATGGCTTGGAAAGTTTTACATCTTGGATTGTACACAGAGAAAAGTTAAAATTCTAAATATGAATGTCCAGTTAAGCTACAAAGGGATCTTTAAATATTGCCATATATTCTGTCCTCGAAAATCCTTATTTGCCATTCACGCAAAATCATTACATAATCTAAGAATATAGAATTATTAAAGCATATAAATTCTAAAACTTGTGGCTTGTTTCTGGAAATAATTACATTGATTGAGGCACTGTGAATTTGAAGTAGAATGTTTTTGTGACTTGCTGCAGAAGAAAACTCTTAGGCTTCATAAAACTAAATTGAGTGACTGAGAAAAAAGAAAAGGTCTATAAAACTATGAATACCTATTCTAGTAAAGGATGCAAAAATCTCAGTAAAGAAATAATTGGTAATCTTGAATTCAGTGACAGAAAATTATGTCTCTTTTATGAAGTCTTTTGTGTGAAATATGGATGTGTTGAGGTTATAAAAAAACATGTTTACCAGCAGGAGCCTAAATCAACAGCTTTGAACATGATAGTTCAGAAAGCAGCAGGGAGCCACAGTTCCTGAGATGGGCAACACTGACATTTATTTAATTTTTTACTTTCCCACTGTATCCATTTCATCTCTTGTCCTGCACCTCCCTACCTTTGTCCTTGGTTAAGACAAACAGTCATAGCATTAAATCTGTCTACTACAGTTAATTACTTCAGTTATGTGCTGAAGCATTTAGTTACAACCCCTTCTCTCTATGGGTTTTGAAAACACAGTTTAACATTAGTTTGTATGGTGGTTGCTGTTCATCTTCAAACCATAAACACCATATCAAGTGCTCCAAGGAATAATGAAATATTAATTTCGAGACAAAAAAACTAAGTGACTTAAAGAAAAAGCTGTTGTCTATCCCATGAGTGGCTTTTAAGACACAGATATCTGTGCTTTGAACCTAACAATTCTTAGCCATTCAAACCACAGGTAATGAGCCCTAAGTAACTGTCTACCTTCAACTGTGTAGCACACAGATTGAAACCACCATTCCTTTCTTTCTGTCAGAGCACAGCTATGAAAAAAGCCTCCCTTTTCTTATCCACAGTCTTTTATATTTTGACAACACTATGCCAATATAAAAGATCAGCTATTGTCTTATAAACAAGAAAACTGGAGAAAAGAAATACATCTAATGCTTAAAGAAATAGTAACAACCAAATATTTTGTAGTATGTATACATGTGGATTTGGTAATGCTTTTCCATACTTATTTCATTAAATACTTTACTTGTGAGAAGAAAACCCCAAATGCCAAATGGAAATCTTTTTCTCATTCATTCATACAATAAATATTTATAGAGCATTTTTTGTGAGTAAGGGTTGATACACAAATGATTTGTTTACCCAAAAATTTTTAAAAAAATCATTAAAATAAAAATGGATAGAAATAAGTTTTTGTTATAAGTAATGACTTAAATACCACTGGCTCTCAATAAATATTGAGCAATGAAAATAATTTCAAAAAGAAAAAAAATACCTTTTTTTGGCTATATGTTATTGGCCTTGAAATTAAAAGCTCCATTCATAAGTGTTATACTAATTTGATGATGTCATCAGCTTTTTTTTTTAAGGATTTTTTTTTAATAGATCTTTATTGGAGTATAATTGCTTCACAATACTGTGGTAGTTTCTGTTGTACAACAAAGTGAATCAGCCATATGCATACATATATCCCCATAGTCCCTCCCTCTTGAGCCTCCCTCCTATTTTCCCTATGTAGGAGGATGGGAGGGAGGCTCAAGGTCGTTGCAAAGCACCGAGCTGATCTCCCTGTGCTACGCTGCTGCTTCCCACTAGCTAACTATTTTACATTTGGTAGTGTGTATATGTCGCTGCTACTCTTACTTCACCCCAGCCTCACCCTCCCCTCCTGTGTCCTCAGGACGATTCTCTATGTCTAGGCCTTTATTCCTGCCCTGCCACTATGTTCATCAGTACCTTTGTTTTTTAGACTCCATATATATGTGTTAGCATATGGTATTTGTTTTTCTCTGACTTACTTCATTCTGTATGACAGACTCTAGGTCCATCCACCTCACAACAAATAACTCAATTTTGTTTCCTTTTATGGCTGAGTAATATTCCACTGTATATATGTACTACATCTTCTTTATCCATTCATCTGTCGATGGACAATTAGGTTGCTTCCATGTCCTGACTATTGTAAATAGAGCTGCAATGAACATTTTGGTACATGACTCTTTTTAAATTATGGTTTTCTCAGGGTATATGCCCAGTAGTGGGATTGCTGGGTCATATGGTAGTTCTATTTTTAGTTTTTTAAGGAACGTCCATACTGTTCTCCATAGTGGCTGTATCAATTTACATTCCCACCAACAGTGCAGGAGGGTTCCCTTTTCACCACACCCTCTCCAACATTTATCGTTTCTAGATTTTTTGATGATGGCCATTCTGATCAGTGTGAGGTGATACCTCATTGTAGTTTTGATCTGCATTTCTCTAATCATTAGTGATGTTGAGCATCTTTTCATGTGCCTCTTGGCCCTCTGTATGTCTTCTTTGGTGAAACGTCTATTTAGGTCTTCCACCCATTTTTCAATTGAATTGTTTGTTTTTTTGATATTGAGCTTCGTGAGCTGTTTGTATATTTTGGAGATTAATCCTTTGTCCATTGTTTCATTTGCAAATATTTTCTCCCATTCTGAGGGTTGCATAGCAAAGGAAACCATAAACAAGGCATCAGCTTTTTAATTTCACTACCAATTTTCCTGCAAAGCAGTAACTGTGAATGCTTAATTGACTCAAACAATAATTATTTGTAAATGGTTTGTGGAACTAGGGTAAGATGGGAAGGGGTATAGAGGCAAATGTATTGGGGGCAATTCTGATAAGGACTGACTGCAAGCTTTAGGACAAGTCTTGAAGCCGAGAGATGCTGGTGGGAAAGCTGAGTAGGTACATGAACCAGCAACCACTTAGAAAATCCTCAAAGCAACAATATAAGAACATGGTGGAGAAACATCATTTAAAGAGTAAGAGCTTAAAGGGATCCCTTTTCTCATCAATAATTTTATAAAATATACATGGACCACATGGATTATATGCACACATTATGTTGAGGGACATGATGTCATGAGAGAATCTCATGACAAGAGAATCTCTTCTGTTAACGTTCCCAGAACTCTTTGATAGAATCAATATTCATTGTCCTGATTCATTAAAAAATACATCTGTCTCCAATATAATGAAACCTTACAGAACCAAGGTTTTTAAGACTCTCCTACTTAATATTCAAGACCTGGATGGCCAAATAGGATAGATATCTTACTCATTCATGGGCTTATCAAGTACCTTCAGCAAACTGTATTTAATGCTCAGGATTGGTATGTTATTCATAACTAGAATTACTATTAGAAAGATCCACCATTTGACTTCACAGACAAAGCATGTTTATAATATTATATAGCCTGAAAAAACCCAGGCTATCCACGAATATATGATTTCTCATCACCATCTCTTTCAGATGGTTTAATCTGCTCTTAAGTCTATGCTCTTTATTTTGTTGCTCTTATACACTGGGGTTTGTTTGGCTTAAATGTTTATTTATTCCTAAGATGTTATGACAACCACTATTTTAATTTCTCTGTAGAGTTTCAATTTTAATAGTCCCACTAGGAAGCCAATTGAGGAAGCAGGGCTTGAGTGTTGAATGATTACATCTGGAATTTTGTCCCACTACAGGTAGAAGCAACTGCAAATAGCAAAAGGAGGCAAAGTCTCAAAGAGAGCTGTACTGCATCCTCAGTATTAATCTCTGGTGAGACATTTGTCAATTTACATCTACAAACCAACTAGTGCTTCTATCGACACCTTCTCCAAGTTGTTACTTTTAGCATCCCTTCCTTCTGTGTCATGCACTGAACACAATATGTCCTCAGATACATTTAGTATCGTGAATGTAGCAGCGCTCAAAATATTATTAGTCTCTTGGAATAATGCACCTCAGCAACACTTGAAATTGAGCTAAAAATGGAATTTTTTTTTTTTAATCCAGAGTGTCAATGAATTCAACACCTGAGAGTTGTCTCTTTTCACTGACAAATACAAAAGTAAATGGAAAGAAATGTACCACTCTGGTGTGCGACGTTGACATTGGAGGAAGCTGTGACTGTGTGAGGGTAGGAGGTCCAGAGGAACTCTCTGCATTTTCTGCTCAATTTTACTGTGAAGCTAAAACTGCTCTAAAAATAGTCTATTTAAAAAGGGGGAGGGAGTAATACTTCATTTATATAAATAGAGGTGACACATTTAATATATTATTTTAGAGATTTGGTTTCATGCTTCAGATTGATTTTATATTTGCCATCATTTACTGTTTAAGGTGCACTTATTAGTGAATTTAAAAGTCTTAAGCCAAACTTTTCCACTGTTGTTTGCTGAATGCAGCTTTCTCTGAAGTTGTAATCACCATGCCGAAAATTGTAAGGATTTTATACATTATTTTTCAGCCTACACAGCTGAATGAATGAATGTAATAGGCAAGATTTTGAATTATAAAGATGGCAATGTAGAAATATAAGATTCTTGCTTTTGATATTTTTTCTATACGTACTGTAATATGGAAAGGAAATGAATGGAAGAGAAAAGTGTATGAGGAAGAAGGACACTAGAATAACTGAGAGATCAACCTTGTTGAAAAACATACTCAACATTGAAGACTGTTATTTTTCTGTTTCTTACATGTTCATAAATCTATCCTTATGTTTTATTCACTACTCAAAGACCTAATTTTTTTTTGCCATATAGTGATCTAGAAGACACCAAATCTAAATCAGAAATGAGATGCAGTGCTAGAGCCTTAGAGTGTGTATAATGTTGAAAGCATATTTGATAAAACGTAAATCAAACAATCTAACTCACTCATCAGAAAAAAAAAATGGATCATGGGTATACTTGAGTTGCACTCACCAAATAAAGCACCTGCTTTGGTAGGAGTAAAAACTTGTACAGACAGAATCTTTCTAATCTCCATCCCACATATATTTTGCATGCAACACTCAGGATTTAAAAACCAGAAAAACAATTCACAATGTGAGACTTGGTGTTCAGAATGTTGAACAAAGAATTTGAACTGTTCATTGCTCCACAAACAGAATTTTCAGAATCCCAGACAGCCAACGCCTGGCACTCTGTGCAGAATGGTATGCTTGGATCTGAGAGAAGAAATTCAACAGCACTGACACAGTCTGTCTTGATGTGATAGAGTCCTACATGGCAAATGGATATTTTTTTTTCCCAAAAAAGGTTTAATTTGTTTTCCCAAAATATAGACTTCTCTTCCATCCTTTTAAAATATATAGAGTTTTTTTTGCATCAGGTTTGTTTTTGTAGGGTAAGTGATTCAATCACTCAGAGACTCTGTCAGCAAAGGCTGTTTGAGGGATTCCTAAGTGCTAGAAGGTGCTAACTTGCCTCTAGTGTAGCCCGGATTCACAGAGAAAATTAGATTCTCCCACACTAGGGCAAAGATATTAGCACTACACAGCTAAAGTGTAGGGCAATTCTCTCTTCTCCCTGGCTCCTTTTCAAATAGGTGAGCAATAAAAGTTGTGTACATGAAGAGAGAATTAAATGCCACCTAATTCAGACTGCACTGGGGTATTCAATAGATTGTGGGAGGGGCCAGATTTCCTTAATATTCACAATAATAGTGGAATGTTAGAAATAATTTAAAATATATATTAAAAAATAGACTTCTATAGATTTGAAACTGGCTGCCCATCACCAGGGAAGAGAACAAAGCATGGGGATGTTGATACACACACAAACTGAACTAGGCGACCCTAGTCAAAGACAGCAAACAAAACCACAAAGAAACAGGAAAAGGGATAAAGCGGGAATCAATATGTAACCATGCAAAAAGAAAAGTTTGGATTTAAGTCTAAGCTGCTAAACACTGGATGAGCAGGTTTATTGTTCTCTTGAAAAAGAAATCGCTACTTCAGCATTTAAAGTTAGAATATACTCAAGAAGTCCCCTTTAGGCTTTGGCTATTTTCACACTATCCTATTAAAACGTACCACTGGATACTAACGAAAGTAAACATAGAGGAGGTGAAGGGGGAGTTGGGTGGATTGGGAGAGAGTGACAGAGAGAGGTAGAGAGAAGGAAAGAAGAATCAAGCCTCTTTTTCAAAAAGAATTTAGAGTTTCTAAAAAGCAGAGTTCTCCCCCCCGCTGGCCGCAACTAGAGAAAGCCCGCGGGCAGCAACGAAGACCCAACGCAGCCAAAGATAAATAAAAAAAAAAAAAAAAAAGCAGAGTTCTCAAACCACTGAAGAATTCACTGTTGGGTTTTTTTTCCCCTAATTTTTATAAGAGTAGCATAGCCCTAGAAGAAATCTCCTAGTGACAGTTTAAATAGGAACTGAGATAGAAGTTTGGAGGAAAAGAGAATGGAAAACAACAAATGTAAAACAAAACCAAAATAAATATGCTAACTTAGTCAAGGTGAGTTTGCGTGAATTATTCTAGCTTCTCTACAACAGTCAGCTTGTACCACTGCAGCTGCTTTTCTCAACTGCCTGTGGCATTAACTTTTAAAACTTTAATTTTCTAGTCAGATGCCAAGCATACCTGAGCTCACTTATGATGGGCATGATTAGCCATGCTTGTTAGGCATAGTAACCGTGGGGTCTTTACTGCAATGAGGAATTAAACTTTAAAAAGTCATTCTGATTTACAACTATACAAATTCTCACAACGTGGTAATAAAGAGGCTACATGATGAAACCTGACAGGATGTTAAGCTTATTGCACAAGTGTGGACAGCTGAAGAGGCAAGAAATAATACAGTTGTCACTGGGCTGTTTCACCTCAACACGGAGCAAACAAAAAGAGCGTTGTTAATCAGTTCAACTCTTTGGCTGGATAATCCTAAACCAGTAATTGATAAATGGGAAAACCATACGGCCTCAACTCTGTGATTCATAAAACACATGAATATTCATACCATCTCCTTTGGTCAAGAGGCATTCTACATGCTTCTGGGCAGGCTTTGAAAGAGGAATACAAATAGTTTCTTGCTCAGCAGTAAAATACTGCTTCCCCTTTAAGGCCTATTTTCTCCTATTAAAAGTGAAGTTTAGCAATACACAGAGGACAGTGAACACAGTAAATGAAGGTAAATGACAAATGGTTCCACAGGAAGTGCTGTACTTCAGCTTTTTCATACTGCTGCATTTGGAAAAATATTAAATCCTTAAAGGAAACTGAAGACTTAACACTACCAGAGAAATCGTGCTGGCAATATAGCATATTCATCCTGGAAAAACTTACTCAAGCTCTGCATTTATGAGAATCATTTCTTTCCCACTCCACCAAATCTTAATATCTGAATTATTGATACTCTTTATACAAATAGTCTAGCTTTTGGACAATATAAAAATAATTTTCAGCATAATGTTTATATAAAATATTCTGCTTATTCTTAATAAAATGTTTTAAAAGTACATAAAAATAGTTTATGGTATTTGTATCAATTAATTTTATCTTTAAAAATATATCTAAATTATAGTGAAATAAACTCAAGGCACATATCAACAGAAGTTTGTGCACTAAGGTATATAAGTTAATATGTTATAAATATGAGTATACTTTAAGCACATTTGTAGTTTGAGACCTTGTGGGAAACCATTCATATAAAACGAAGAATTTGTTCACAGTTTTCTCTCTTGTAGAAACTGATTGTATTATGTGACTTTTCCTTAAATCAGAGCACCTGTTGCTATACCTCATTTATAATATAAATATCATGGATTATTCCAGACCTCAAAGATAAAAGCAGAGAAAGAACCAAAATTTAAGGAAAATACTGGTGTATTTTGTTATACAAAAATATCAAAGTATTCAATATAAGGATATTCTTCAACATTATTTAGAATACTAGTAAAGGCTAACCAGAATGACCATTGCAAAATAAGGACTGATAAAATAAAATAAGATATACTCATGAATGGAATTCCAGGCAGCAAATAAAAGTCATAGCTTGAAGAATAAGTAATGATATGTGCAAGATCTCATGTTATAATATATTTATAAAAATGGGTTAAAATCACTTATGCAGTGTGATCCTGATATATGTGTGTATGTGTAATTAATCTATATAATCTATATATATAATTAATCTACATGTTTGGGGGGATTTTTCAATCCCCAGACTCTCCCCTGTAGTTTTTCTCAAATATATTAATTCTGCCAGATCACTCTGCTCCAGTCCTGAATTTCTGTTTAATAAGAGTTTGATTTTAAATTGTCCTTTATTATGTTAGTTTTGTCTCTCCAACTAAATCATATGCAATTTGAAGATAGGGAAAATTTATATATATAGTGTGTATGTGTGATTCTAACAGTGTACTGCATGTAACAGAGTGTCAACATACTCTATTTGTGATTGTTCTTTGAATTTTCTATTATTTGCATTTAATGAAATTTTAAAAGTAATTCTTCTGGCACAACCCATGGGGAGAAAAAATTTCTCCAACATGAATGACATCCTTTTCGTCTTCACACTCCATCAAAAAATAGAAAATTTTAAAGCAGTACAGTGATCCATTTTTTGTTTCACTGATAGCTTTTCTACAAATTTTATTTTACATACAAAATGGAAATAACTTTCCTAATAGGTAATTTAAGCTTTTGCATAAAATATAAACAACTTGGAGGAAGTAAAGTCTCTTATTAATTCCTACTCTTCACACCAGTAGTTTGCTGTGTAATTTCTAGACTCTACTCAAATGTATGTAAACCTCCGCCACCCAACATTTTAATATGAAAATTTTCAAACATACAGAAACGTTGAAAATATTCTACAGTAAACACCCAAATACACACTAGTTAGTTTCTACAATTACATTTTACTATATTGTATCTTAAGCTTTTAACATGTAAGAAAAATCATGTGTCTTATTTCTTAATCATTAAATGACTTTCATTTTACTGGCATGCAAAGTATGTAATGAAAAGGAATCTTAACACAAGAAGAGAAGTGTCATTTATATTTTTTCCTGGTTCTCTGAGGACTTCTGACTAGGAGTGAGAAAGAGGCTTGAAGTGGAACAGATTGAAAGCTTGACAGAAAGTGAAACGTGTGTCCTGTCTACTTAAAGAAACCCCAAACCAAAAACAAAGAAACAGAAAAACTTCATGTGTGTTAAATTTAAAATAGGTGGCAGCTGATTACTTTCCTGAGTTTTGTTTCCATAAATGTTGACAGCATCTACTGTTATCTTGCAGGTGCAGCCTGAGAGGATGGCTTGTAAGTGTTGCAAACTTTACATCCTGTTCTATCACCATCAGACCAAGAAAGGAGTTACAGTTTTCTGTGATTGCTTACTTACACATTTGCTGCCACAGGTTTGTCTACAAATTGCATAACAAATCTCCGGAATCCAGGACAAACATTCTAGAATTCTGGAGTAAAGATTTATAGCCCCTAGTAAAGTCAATGACAGATAGTTAAATATAGTGAGCAAAGAAATGGCAAATTTTTTAAAAGTCTTCGTATTTTTAACACAGCACAGTGCTTTAAGTTTAAAATATCCATTAAACCTCAGTTTGTTTTTTTAATCTATAAAATGACGTTAATACAATACCCATCACAAACATATCTTGAGGTCAAAATGATATAACATTTAAAACCTGTAATCTACTGTCTGACTGTCATATAATAAATAGTCAATATATCAGTATTTGCTTCCTAGTGCTGTTCTCCTTATTTTCACAGAGAATTAAAGTGACAATTTGTTGTAATTATACTGTATTTCTAAAAAATAAGTAACTATATGGATTATATATACAAATATAAACATATGTTTAAATTATTTTATCAAAATATATAGGGGTCCCTTCCAGTTAGACTATAAATATTCCAAGAACTCTAAACTGTGTTTAGAAGTAGTGTATATATTAGGATGGAATGTCACAAATTAGTTGTGCTTTGAGGAGAGAGAGAGGAAGGGAGACTCACAGAAACACTTTATTCCTTCATTCAGCAATGAAAGTGGTTCAAATTCTAGCTACTAAGGCACTACATGTGGCAGGTTTATGAACAGTGTAAGATGCCACAGATGCAAGAATTTACCATGTTATCGTGAGAATTATATTCTACCTTTCAGAGTTACCAGGACCTAGTGAATTTAGGACAAGATCTTTAGAAGAAATTATATATATATGAAATACAAGAAATTATATATAAAAAATTATATATATTTTCACAAACTTTCAAGATCATAGTTTATTTATTACTTCAGATAAAAAGTATATATACACATATTAGGGAACCCCATATATATACATATATATATATATATATATATATATATATATATACACACACACATATATATATATGTATATATATGGGCTTACTTATGACTATACACTTTAGTCCTATTTCACATTTTGATCCAAATACAGTCTTTTAACAATAACATTATTTTTTCTTTAACCAATTTCCCCTTTAACAATCACTCTGAATGATTGTCTTTAAATTAACAGTAATAAAGTATTTAAGAGGAAACTTTAAATATTTTTGGTTTTAATCCTTTAACTTTTGTTAAGTTTGAAATTTGCTTATTCTTTCTGATTTAATTTGTTTTGGAGTGATCATGACCCCCTCGAGTTTGAGAAAATTACAAGGACTCTCCCAGAAATGCTTATGAACCAACTGAGACTGTGCTTAACTTTTAGTGATGAGGATTTAAATATTTGCCCAAAGATTTAGGTAGTAGCTGGGAGAAAGCTATAATACTGAACTTTCAGACACTTACTTACTAAGATTATAACAGACATTATTAACTGACATTTAATGTGAACAGCTCTGGGCAGATCCAGACTCAACCTATTTTCGTCTGTCAACACTTTGCTGACAGGTTTAATGGACACCTTTGTAAATTATTTTAACTGGTATTAACAATACCAATCCTTAAGCCCCCTCAAACCTTATCCCACAGATTGACTTCCAATGGATTAACTGAATTTAGCAGACAAGAGCTGCCAAAGCATTAGCATTTCTTTACATTTCAGTTTTGGCTTTATGCTAAGATGTCAATGTTTACTTTAAAACTAAACGTGATCTCTGCAAAGTATTTTTAGTCCATGTGCCAATAACGTCTCACGCTATGGCACAGGTAATTATAAGTAATGGAAATCGGCAGTGATAAACTTGCTTTATAATAATCTCAGAGATGCTAGCAGTACGTGGAACACATGCTTTTTCAATCCATTATTAAAAACATCTGATACATCTGTGAGAACTGGAGTCCCCCCCACCCCCACCCCCGCCCAGTGTTCTGAGTACTCGGAACAGTTACAACTACAACATTTTGCGAGGCGGATTGTTTTTCTTTACACACACACAACCATGAAAGAAGCTTTTACAGGAAGTAACAAATACTCCTAAATGACATTTCATTAAAAATGTGTTCCCTTGGAAAGCGGACAGAACTAAAAGCCATGTTTTTACTCGGCAGAGAAAGTGGTACAGCAGGCAATGTGTGAAGCTAAAGAGCATCAAAATCTACTTTGCCATGGATGTGAGCAGCATTCTGACCTAGAAAATAAAAAGGCAAAGGAATTTTACATGCGCTTGGATATCTTCTAAACTAAAATTTCAGTGGAATTCCCATTTCAAGCAAAGAACAAACAGGAAATGCAGACAATTGTATAAACTATGTTAGTATAAAACTACCAGATACATTCTTGGTTTCATTTTAAAAATATCTTATGTCATAACAATAAAAACTAAGTGTTTCTTTTCTTTTTTTTTTTTTTTAAGAAAAAGAAATTTGGTTATGCTTTATGCTAAATATGTCAATTTTCAACTCTGGATAGATCAATGACAGTATGTCAGTTTTTTTCCTTGTATACATTTTTCTTCTATTTTTCCCCTTTCCTTTTCTTTTTATTTCTATTATTTTTCTTTTTTTAATAGTTTTTTTGTTTTTTTGCTTTTTTTTGCCAAATCAGATTTAGCTAAAGCTCAGTACATGTTAATTGTTTCTGTGATTAATTGAAAAATAATAAGAAAATTTTAAAAGTTGTAAGCACAGTGGCCAAAATAATACTTTAGGTCATTCTTGCCTAAGACATCTGCTTTTAGCTATTCTTACCCAAAGGACAAATGATTAATGAGTCGTTTCCTTCTCTTCTAGATAGAAGCATACACAAATCATCTTTCCTCTTGCCCCCTTCTAGGTCCTAAAAAAGGAGATTAAAATTGTCGTTGAAAAATCTTATGCCTGTGACAAGTTTTAACATACTCAGTAAGAGTTTGCAAAGCAGAGTTAAAACTCTACTGGGAATGGCATTGCCAATTTGTTTTTCAAGGTTACCTTCTCTTCATCAAAAACTGTAAAATAATAATGAAGAAGAAACTGCTTCCTATTAAGGAAAGAATAAGATCACTCGTCAGTGTTACTGCTCCCCTACTTGAAGTTTCTCTTGGTTGGAGGGTAATGCTGCTGGCTCCTGTTTCTGTAAAAATTCTTTGCTTCATATTCCCTGTAAACAGAAAAGAGCCATAATTACACCACATTTGATCCATATCAAAGCGAGTGATCCATGTATCGATTTACATAAAGTAAAGCATATAAAACATTTTTGCTTTTCACCCTTACTTCACCGCTTTCTAAGGAAAGTTTCCTTTTACATACTTCATTTGAATACAAAACGCTCCCGTTGAAATTTGTGATGTTAAACAAACCATACCAGTCATTCAACTTTTTAATTAAGGATTCAGTGTTCCATCCCTTTTCTGACATTAAAATTCAGGTGCAGTCATTAATCTTTCTAAACGAATTCACCTGTGGCTAATACTGATGTATTTTCTATGAGGCTTGTCATGGGCTTCATGCTGCATGCATAGCCACTCCACAGTTAATTACACAGGGGATTATCGTTAGCGTCATAAAGATAAAGCCTTGCTAGCAGCATTATAGAGAAGTTTGTTTTTCTTTCTCCCTCCTCCCCCTTTTTTTGGAGCAATGCCCTATTTCATTTTAACATCCACATAGGTGTTTAAGAATAAACACATCGTGTTTACCTCAATGGCAAGCTGAAGATAGAAGTCAAGGAAAAAGTTAGAAGGTAGGCATGAAGGGATACCTATTTTAGAGTTTTGTTATGACAAACTAATTTGTAAGATACGGCCCAAACCAAAAAACGCTGAGAATAATATAAATAAAACGTACTTTTTCAGTTTTAGGTACCTTGATTAAATATATAAAATAGATTTTTTTTTCTGAATTCATGACTTGAATGGTAGCTCATATACCTACATTCAGAAAACCAAAAGAAAAAGATTTGCCAGTTTTAGTAAAAGACCCATTTGAGATATGTAATGAGTAAAACTTACAGAAGAGTTCTTTTCAAAAAATATAAAGTAACTTTATAGTCTGAATTAACAACAATAAAAAAAAAATCAAAAACAAAAACAAAAGATAAACAAAAACCAGGACAGTAAGTTAGATGTGTTTTACTTCAACAATTTAGACCAATCATATATAGCAATTCTATGTACTTATACTTTGGTAGAAATAAAATCAGAATGATTTTTTATAGTCACACATTGAACTTTAAATACATACATTCTAGTTGCAATTGACTGGTAATTTTCTTTGAACTTGTTATCCACAGTATAGTACTGAGTATAGTACATTCTCAGAAAATAGAGAAAAATGTGTAAATATAAAATACAGGTGAAATTAAGTGAAAATATAAGAGGCACATAAGCTTAAGTTAAAGACAACTCAAGATTACTTTAACCAACAAAAATCTTAGTTAAAGAGTCTGAAATGTCATCCGATACATTACAGTAAGGAAGAAATTAGGAAAAAAGATACTTTAAAAAAGCCTAGTTGCCATCAAAAGAACAGAAAATGTAGGGTTTTTTTTTTTTTTTCCAGTTTCTTTAATGTGGATTAAACATTTTAATTTTTAACAAAATATGGAAGAATAGAATTTTTTTATACCTTTTGATGATACCATTATATTTAGAAATACAAAGGAATTGTTCCTGTCAGAAATTTAGGTATTTCAAAAATATAGGCAATTGTCTGTATTTAAAAATTTTATCTATGGTTGGCAGCAAGTAGATGCAGCCACATTGTTTCTTTTGTTTTGGATAATGAAATGAAATCTATTTTTAATCAACTAGGAGACGATTAATTTGACTGTTTTGCTTCACCAAAAAGCAGCTTCTTTTGTTTTGAGTAGACATGAACTGATTGCTAAACTTAAAAAGATTAATTAATGATATTTCTCACAAAGTTTTCAGTTTCTTCATATTAAAAATTTAAAGTGCAAACACATGACATTCCTGGTTCTTCGAGTTATCTACCCACTTGAAAACTATGATTATACTTTGCTTTTTTGTTTCTTAAGTTCTTATGTTTCTAAAGACATGTTTCTATAAAAAATAGATCATGAGATTTAGGCATATAATTCGATTTAAATTGATTATAACAATAGTGGAGTAATGCTGTGGTAGACACTGAGCCTCTCAGTGGACAATCTTTTACTAGCATCACTGCCTTTGTCGTGAATGATCTGAAATGGAACCAAATATCTTTCATGGGCCAGATAGTTTGCATTTAAGAGTTTGGTCACTGAAGTCCATCAGCAGAGTTTTCTCCCCCATGCCAATGTGATTGTGAATAACCAGGCCCTAGGACGTGATTGTGGTTCCTTGTTCTTTTGATTAGGTGCATGGTGATAACGTAAATGGATTCTCTTCTATGGCTTCCTTATGTTTCCTAATGTTTTACATTCATGTGTTCTGAAGAATGTCTGATGTTTTCATTCTTAGTGCATAAAATGCTAACAAAGTTAAATTAATAATACAACCACTATGAAATACAAAAACTTTTCTGAGTAAGAATAAAATTATTTTTACCCGCTCAACTTTTCTTTAAAGCTTTCAAACTTAATGATGGGTAATTTTTTTTTGAGATTGCTGTTTAAGTTATATAAGTATATTCCAAAATATACTTTTAAAATCATGACTTTTCATATCATTCCTAACGTGGTAGGCATTTATACCTTTTGAATATTACTTCATACCAACTGCTTTTATCAATTTTTTTCATAAATAGTTATCCTCAAAGCAATCTTCACTAAAAAGTCTTGTTTTTCATCCTCACAATTTAATATAAAAATTATTAGTCTCTTGATGGACATTAAATTTGAATTAATCTGCAAAAGGAAATAGAAGGAGTATAAGAAGATAAGTGTGCTTGGATAATGAGGACATATCATATTGGGCTATAATATTGCAAATCATCATAAAGCTTTAAATAATCTCCTATGCATAAGATGGTCAATTTGACTCTCCTATGATTTTTTTGGAAATGTTGACCAAATATCTTCTATAATGACAAAACTAACATTTTTAAAAACATTAGATTGTAATATTTATTCAATTTTGGTTTGCATTTATTGTCTACAACTTTAACCTAAAGACCAATAACATTAAATATATGTAGATGTCAGAGTGTAGAAATGTGCTGTATGAATTCAGAAGAAAGAAAAAAATAAATGAGGTAAAATCAGTGTAACTAATACTTGAGGAGACTCATAAATTTTTACTTCAATATTTTAGAAAGTAAAATACTGATTTAAATACTCTTTTTTAGCAGAAATCATCTTATTTCTCAGTGTTCTTGATTAAATTAATAACAGGTAACTTAAACAACATTGTGCCAGAAGAGAAATTTTGTATATTCACAATTTTTCATTTAAACCTCACCCAATTACCTTAACTGAAGAAATAGAGAAGCTTCTTATTTTAAAAATCTTTTCCATTCATTGGGTTAGAATCAAGAATTACAATACCCAGTATAAATTCCAGGAAGCTATTTTCAAGCAATATTTTAAGATGATTTTCAGGCCATGACCTTCCTTCCTCCCTCCCTTCCTTCCTTCCTTCCTCCCTCCTTCCCTCTTTCTTTTTCTTTCTTTCTTTCCTTCGTTCTTTCTTTCTTTCTTTTTTCTTTTTCTTTCTTTCTTTCTCTTTTTTTTCACAATTTCAGATACTATATAAATCTCTAGTTTTAATTGGCTGCCAGTTATTAAATTCAAAAACATTTAATACAAATTCAAACTCAGGTAGTGAAAACAATATCCTAACAGACAAAGACAAAGTTTGGCATTGTGAGTTAAGATTACCACTGACCTCACAGTATTTTCCTCAGTCATAATGTTCCTTTCTAGTTTTTGCTTGCTGTTCATACTCCTATCTAATTCAGGACCTTGAATTTCCTTGTTCATCAATATCTCTACTCAAACTGAAAACACATTTCTTAGCCTAACTTTTGTACCTATGGAAGAAAAAGAACATTCCATCTACCTTTCATGCTGGTTACGCACAGTAGACATATGCTGCACCCCAAATAGTCCCAGACGATGACTTTGGTTTTACTGCAGACAGCTTGCAAACCTACTGACAGGATACAGTATAAACACACCAGGCTTTATGGAATTAGTTGATGCACTTGCAAGGTTGATGTAGCATCTGTGATGCAAATATGTGACCATTCTAATAGCTTTATTGGTAGACCGATGCCATTCCCCAGATCTGCTCTTGAGTTCCATTAAGCAGTTTCCTAGTCACCATTAACTTCAAGTATCATTTATGTAGTAAATATATGAATCTATGGAAAGGAATACCAGAAGTGTAGCCCATTTACACACCACAAGATACTGTTGAATCACAGAAGCACCAATTTCATTTAGAATATCCTGAACTGACAGCACATTCCAAAGCCTCACTTTGCATTTCTAGACACATGTTCAATTTCTGCTCACGAGTAAGCTGGTCACTGGGCTGATGATACATTTGTTACGAAAGGCTTCATTTTCCTCATTTAGGGCTTCAGCAACATGTCTTGCTGAGGATATTTATGTCATATTCTAACAAGCATGGGATAGACTCTGGAGTCAGGAACAAATTTCACACAGGACAAGCTTTCTTTTTTATCTGAGAGCACTAAGGCTGAGAGCCCAGCAGGATTCATCTAGTCCACAAAAGCTCTTCCATCCTGCACACAGTGTGTGCTTAGCCAGAACACCCACACATCGTGTTTTCTTACCAAATGACATTTTCTGGCTGCTCACTTCATATTTGTCACTTGTATACAAAGTGTAATGTCTAAAGAAAGCATGATCAGCTTGTGCATCACTAATCTCATTTGTGTAATAGCTCTGAAAACATGCAACAAAAAAGTAACTGGTAAGCCACTACACATACACATGCCATGCTCAGCATGCACCTCATTGAAATGTGAAATTCACTGGCTGCTAAGAAAGGCAGTGGTCAGCAGTGCCAATCTGACTTCTCACTCCCTGTTGCAAATGAAGAATAACTCCTCAGACCTAAATGAAAGGAGTGCTGACAGGCTTATCTACCTTAACACGCTATCAAGTACAAGGTGGCAGGGTAATACCCACCAACCTTTCAATTCCGATTGAATATTTCTCTTTTTGGAGACAGGAGCAAAGGAGCTCTGTCTGTCCATTTAAAGTTTTCTTATTGTCATTTATTCTCCCTTTCATTAGACTATGACTCCTTAGACTTCAATTTGAGGTCTATGGAGACCCAGATTACATCATTACTGTTATGTGGTATGTTACACACTAATCATAACCATTACCACTTACAAGTCAACAGCTTCATTCAATTAGCTGCCTGACATGGATTTTTAAGTTAATTCATGGTGAAGGTCAGCAGTGGTCAGAGTGGCAGGTGCATTCTGCTACTCTTTGAATGCCAATTATCAGTCTTGGATAATTAGAGTGATTCTTACATACAAGTTAATTAGAGAGATCAAAACCTAAGATATGGAACTTATGTAACTGTCCCGTACTATAAAAAATCATATAGGATAGTCTGTGTATTTAAATAAATACATATCCCTTAACTTATTCAAAATTAAAATCTATATCTTTATGCTTAACTCTTTATTCTTATTACAAAAGAAAATGTGTATATCATGGATATAAGGGTATATATAATATCCTTAATATATATAATTGACTTCGATTGATAGGCAATAGTAATAAATCATAATATATGTTTTTGAAAGTACTATTAATTATAATTTCAAATATTTTTCTGCATAAAGTTTGTGAACTAAATCACATTTATAGTTTAAGCTTCCCCCAACCCCTTCCAAAATTGTCTTTATTGAAAAACTGGAGTCTCTTTCTGATAATTAGAATTATATATCATATGCACTCCTCTGTGTTGTGGTTATCAGGAAGCTAAGTGCTAATTATGATGTCCCTTTAAAGTTTCTATATTAGCCATATCCTTAACATATTGCTTTCTTTCCTGATTCATTTACTTTGATTATTTTAGATCTTTTAGGTAAGTGATATCAATATATATTATATACCTAATAATTTCATGTTATAGATTATATATCTTTAACAATTATATGTATTTTTGAGACAGCTTACCTTCTGTCTCAAAAGCATGTGTGTGTGTATTTGACTGAGCACACACACACACACACACACAGGCACACACATAGACATATATACTTAAATCATTTTAAGTGGATAAATACCATAAATCAGTCACTAACTAATAACTGGTTACTCGGTGGACCTTCAAGATGGCGGAGGAGTAAGACATGGAGATCACTTTCCCCCCCACAAATACATCAAAAATACATCTACATGTGGAACAACTCCTACAGAACACCTACTGAACGCTGGCAGAAGATCTCAGACTTCCCAAAAGGTAAGAAACTCCCCCCGTACTTGCGTAGGGCAAAAGAAAAAAGAAAAAAGAGAGACAAAAGAATAGGGACGGGACCTGCACCAGTGGGAGGGAGCCGTGAAGGAGGAAAGGTTTCCACACACTAGGAAGCCCCTTCACGGGCAGAGACTGCGGGTGGCGGAGGGGGGAGCTTCGGAGCCACGGAGGAGAGCTCAGCCACAGGGGTGCGGAGGGCAAAGCGGAGAGATTCCCTCACAGAGGCTCGGAGCCGAGCAGCACTCACCAGCCCGAGAGGCTTGTCTGCTCACCCGCCGGGGCGGGCGGGGCTGGGAGCTGAGGCTCGGGCTTCGGTCGGATCGCAGGGAGAGGACGGGGGTTGGCGGCGTGAACACAGCCTTAAGGGGCTAGTGCGCCACAGCTAGCCGGGAGGGAGTCCGGGAAAAAGTCTGGACCTGCCTAAGAGGCAAAAGACCATTGTTTCGGGGTGTGCAAGGAGAGGGGATTCCTTTCCTGTCTGCCTACAGAAGGCAGAGCACTGCCTAAATGAGCTCCAGAGACAGGCGCAAGCCTCGGCTCTCAGCTCGGACCCCAGAGACGGGCATGAAAAGCTAAAGCTGCTGCTGCAGCCATGAGGAATAGTGTGTGCAAGCACAGGTCACTATCCACAACCCCCGGGGAAACTGTGCAGCCCGCCACTGCCAGGGTCCCATGATCCAGGGACAATGTCACCAGGAGAACACACGGCATGCCTCAGGCTGTGGCAATATCATGCAGGCCTCTGCCACCACAGGTTCGCCCTGCATTCCAATTATAACTACCGTACCCCTCCCTCCCCCGGGCCTGAGTGAGCCAGAGCCCCCTAATCAGCCGCTGCTTTAACCCCATCCTGTCTGGGAAGGAACAGAAGCCTGAGGGCGACCTACATGCAGAGGTGGGGCCAAAACCAAAGCTGAACTCCAGGAGCTGTGCAAAAAGAAGAGAAAGGGAAATTTCTCCATGCAACCTCAGGAGCAGTGGATTAAATTCCCACAATCAACCTGAGGTACCCTGCATCTGTGGAACACATGAATAGACAACAAATCAGCCCAAAATTGAGGTGGTGGCCTTTGGGAGCAACTGTAGACTTGGGGTTTGCTGTATGTGACAGACTTCTTTCTGATTTTTATGTTTATCTTAGTGTAGTTTTTAGCACTTGTATCATTGGTGGATTTGTTTATTGGTTTGGCTGCTCTCAGTTTTATTATTACGTTTTTATTTTAATAATTGTTATTTTCTTAAAAATTATTTAATTAATTTATTTATCTTTCTTTTTTTCTCCCTTTTCTTTTGAGCCGTGTGGCTGACAGGGTTTTGGTTCTCCGACCTGGTGTCAGACCTGAGCCACTGAGGTGGGAGAGCTGATTTCAGGACATTGGACCACCAGAGACCTCCCAACTCCACATAATATCAATCAGAAAGAGCGCTCCCATAGATCTCTGTCTCAATGCTAATA
This sequence comes from Balaenoptera ricei, assembly GCF_028023285.1. Lineage (NCBI taxonomy): Eukaryota > Metazoa > Chordata > Mammalia > Artiodactyla > Balaenopteridae > Balaenoptera > Balaenoptera ricei. The sequence goes on along the minus strand of NC_082639.1, from coordinate 70,879,733 downwards.
TACAGCTCCACCCAACAGCCAGCAAGCTCCAGTGCTGGATGCCCCTTGACAAACAACTAGCAGGACAGGAACATAACCCCACCAATTAGCAGAGAGCCTGCCTAAAATCATAGTAAGTTCACAGAAAACCCTGAAAAACACCACCAGATGCAACCATGCCCACCAGAAAGACAAGATCCAGTCTCATCCACCAGAACACAGGCACCAGTCCCCTACACCAGGAAGCCTACACAAGCCACTGAACCAACCTTTAAAACTGGGGGCAGACACCAAAAACAAAGAGAACTATGAACCTGCAGCCTGCAAAAAGGAGACCACAAACAGAGTAAGTTAAGCAAAATGAGAAGACAGAGGAATACACAACAGATGAAGGAGCAAGGTAAAAACCCTCCAGACAAAACAAAGGAAGAGGAAATAGGGAGTCTACTTAAAAAAGAATTCAGAGTAATGATAGTAATGATCCAAAATCTTGGAAATAGAATGGAGAAAATACAAGAAACGTGTAACAAGGATTTAGAAGAACTAAAGAGCAAACAAACAATGATGAACAACACAATAAATGAAATTAAAAATTCTCCAGAAGGAATCAATAGCAGAATAACTGAGGCAGAAGAACGGATAAGTGACCTGGAAGATAAAATAGTGGAAATATCTGCTGCAGAGCAGAATAAAGAAAAAAGAATGAAAAGAATTGAGGACAGTCTCAGAGACCTCTGGGACAAAATTAAACACACCAACATTCGAATTATAGGGGTCCCAGAAGAAGAGGAGAAAAAGAAAGGGACTAAGAAAAAATTTGAAGAGATTATACTTGAAAACTTAGCTAACATGGGAAAGGAAATAGTCAATCAAGTGCAGGAAGTGCAGACAGTCCTATACAGGATAAATCCAAGGAGAAACACGCCAAGACACATAATAATCAAACTATCAAAAATTAAATACAAAGAAAAAATATCAAAAGCAGCAAGGGAAAAGCAACAGATAATAGACAAGGGAATCCCCATAACGTTATCAGCTGATCTTTCAGCAGAAACTGCAAGCCAGAAGGGAGTGGTAGGACATATTTAAAGTGATGAAAGGGAAAAACCTACAACCAAGATTACTCTATCCAGCAAGGATCTCATTCAGATTCAATGGAGAAATTAAAAAATTTACAGAAAAGCAAAAGCTAAGAGAATTCAGCACCACCAATCCAGCTTTACAACAAATGCTAAAGGAATTTCTCTAGGCAGGAAACACAAGAGAAGGAAAAGACCTACAATAACAAAACCAAAACAATTAAGAAAATGGTAATAGGAACATACATATCAATAATTACCTTAAATGTAAATGGATTAAATGCTCCAACCAAAAGAAATAGACTGGCTGAATGGAAACAAAAACAAGATCCGTATATATGCTGTCTACAAGAGACCAACTTCACACCTAAGGACACATACAGACTGAAAGTGAGGGGATGGAAAAAGATATTCCATGCAAATGGAAATCAAAAGAAAGCTGGAGTTGCAATTCTCATATCAGACAAAATAGACTTTAAAACAAAGAATATTACAAGAGACAAAGAAGTACACTACATAATGATCAAGGGATCAATCCAAGAAGAAGATATAACTATTGTAAATACTTATGCACCCAAAATAGGAGCACCTCAATACATAAGGTGCTACATAATGCTAACAGTCATAAAAGGGGAAATCAACTGTAACACAATAATAGTAAGGGACTTTAACACACCACTTTCACCAATGGACAGATCATCCACAATGAAAATAAATACGGAAACACAAGCTTTAAATGATGCATTAAACAAGATGGACTTAATATATATTTATAGGACATTCCATACAAAAACAAAAGACTACACTTTTTTTTCAAGTGCTCATGGAACATTATCCAGGATAGATCATATCTTGGGTCACATATCAATCCTTGGTAAATTTAAGAAAATTGAAATCATACCAAGTATCTTTGCTGACCACAATGCTATGAGACTAGATATCAATTACAGGAAAAAAATGTGTTAAAAAATACAAACATATGGAGGCTAAACTATGCACTATGTAACAACCAGGAGATCACTGAAGAAATCAAAGAGGAAATCAAAAAATACCTAGAAACAAATGACACTGAAAACACAATGACCCAAAACCTATGGGATGCAGCAAAAGCAGTTCTAAGAGGGAGTTTTATAGCAATACAATCCTACCTTAAGAAACAAGAAACATGTCAAATGAACAACCTAACCTTACACCTAACGCAATTAGTGAAAGAAGCACAAAAAAATTCCAAAGTAAGCAGAAGGAAAGAAATCATAAAATCAGATCAGAAATAAATGAAAAAGAAATGAAGGAAATAATAGCAAAGATCAATAAAACTAAAAGCTCTTTCTTTGAGAAGATAAAGAAAATTGATAAACCATTAACAAGACTCATCAAGAAAAAAAGGGAGAACACTCAAATCAATAGAATTAGAAATGAAAAAGGAGAAGTAACAACTGACACTGCAGAAATACAAAGGATCATGTGAGATCACTACAAGCAAATATATGCCAATAAAATGGACAACCTGGAAGAAATGGACAAATTCTTAGAAAAGCACAACCTTCAAGACTGAACCAGGAAGAAATAGAAAATTTAAACAGACCAATCACTAGCACTGAAATTGAAACTGTGATTAAAAATCTTCCAACAAACAAAAGCCAAAGACCAGATGGCTTCACAGGTGAATTCTATCAAACATTTAGAGAAGAGCTAACACCTATCCTTCTCAAACTCTTCCAAAATATAGCAGAGGGAGGAACACTCCCAAACTCATTCTATGAGGCCACCATCACCTTGATACCAAAACCAGGCAAAGATGTCACAAAAATAAAACTACAGGCTAAGATCACTGATGAACATAGATGTAAAAATCTTCAACAACATTCTAGGAAATGGAATCGAACAGCACATTAAAAGGATCATACACCATGATCAAGTGGGGTTTATCCCAGGAATGCAAGGATTCTTCAATGTACACAAATCAATCAATGTGATACACCATATTAACAAACTGAAGTATAAAAACCATATGATCATCTCAATAGATGCAGAAAACGCTTTCGACAAAATTCAACACCCATTTATGATTAAAAAACCTCAGAAAGTAGGCATAGAGGGAACTTACATCAATGTAATAAAGGCCATATATGACAAACCCACAGCCAACATCATTCTCAATGGGGAAAAACTGAAACCATTTCCTCTAAAATCAGGAACAAGACAAGGATGCCCACTCTCACCACTACTATTTAACATAGTTTTGGAAGTTTTATCCACAGCAATCAGAGAATAAAAAGAAATAAAAGGATCCAAATGGAAAAGGAGTAAAACTGTCACTGTTTGCAGATGACATGATATTATACATAGAGAATCCTAAAGATGCTACCAGAAAACTACTAGAGCTAATTAATGAATTTGGTAAAGTAGCAGGCTACAAAATTAATGCACAGAAATCTCTTGCATTCCTATACACTAATGATGAAATATCTGATAGAGAAATTAAGGAAACACTCCCTTTTACCATTGCAACAAATAGGATAAAATACATAAGAATAAGCCTACCTAAGGAGACAAAAGGCCTGTATGCAGAAAACTGTAAGACACTGATGAAAGAAATTAAAGATGATACAAATAGATGGAGAGATATACCATGTTCTTGGATTGGAAGAATCAACATTGTGAAAATGACTATACTACCCAAAGCAATCTACAGATTCAATGCAATCCTTACGAAAATACCACTGGCATTTTTCACAGAACTAGGACAAAAAAATTTTCCAATATGTATGGAAACACAAAAGACCCTGAATAGCCAAAGCAATCTTGAGAAAGAAAAGGGAGCTGGAGGAATCAGGTTCCCTGAGTTCAGACTATACTACAAAGGTACAGTAATCAAGACAGTACGGTACTGGCACAAAAACGGAAATATAGATCAATGGAACAGGATTGAAAGCCCAGAGATAAACCGATGCACATATGGTCAACTTATCTTTGACAAAGGAGGCAAGAATATACAATGGAGAAAAGACAGCCTCTTCAATAAGTGGTGCTGGGAAAACGGGACAGCTACATGGAAAAGAATGAAATTAGAACACTCCCTAACATCATACACCAAAATAAACTCAAAATGGATTAAATATAAGGCCAGGCACCATAAAACTCCTAGAGGAAAACAAAGGAAGGACACTCTTTGACATAAATCACAGCAAGATCCTTTTTGACCCACCTCTTAGAGAAATGGAATAAAAACAAAAATAAACAAATGGGACCTAATGAAACTTAAAAGCTTTGGCACAGCAAAGGAAACCATAAACAAGGCAAAAAGACAACTCTCAGAGTGGAAGAAAATATTTGCAAATGAAGCAACTGACAAAAGATTAATCTCCAAAATATACAAGCAACTCATGCAGCTCAATATCAATAAAACAAACTACCCAATCCAAAAATGGGCAGAAGACCTAAATAGACATTTCTCCATAGAAGATATACAGATTGCCAACAAACACATGAAAGTATGCTCAACATCACTAATCCTTAGAGAAATGCAAATCAAAACTACAATGAGCTATCACCACACACTGGTCAGAATGGCCATCATCAAAAAATCTGCAAACAATAAATGCTGTAGAGGGTGTGGAGAAAAGGGAACCCTCTTGCACTGTTGGTGGGAATGTAAATTGATATAGCCACTATGGAGAACAGTATGGAGGCTCCTTAAAAAACTAAAAGTAGAACTACCATATGACCCAGCAATCCCACTACTGGGCATATATCCTGAGAAAACCATAATTCAAAAAGAGTCACGTAACACAATGTTCATTGCAGCACTGTTTACCATTTTCAGGACATGCAATCAACCTAAGTGTCCATCGACAGATAATGGATAAACGAGATGTGGCACATATATTCAATGGAATATTGCTTAGTCATAAAAATAAACAAAATTGAGTTATTTGTAGTGAGGTGGTTGGACTAGAGTCTATCATATAGAGTGAAGTAAGTCAGAAAGAGAAAAACAAATACCGTATGCTAACACATATATATGGAGTCTAAAAAAAATGGTTCTGATGAACCTAGGGGCAGGACAGGAATAAAGATGCAGACGTAGAGAATGGACTTGAGGACACAGGGAGGGGGAAATATAAGCTGGGACGAAGTGAGAGAGTAACATTAACATATATACACTACCAGATGTAAAATAGCTAGCTAGTGGGGAGCAGCTGCATTGCACACGGATATCAGCTTGGTGCTTTGTGACCACCTAGAGGGGTGGGATAGGGAGGGTGGGAGGGAGACACAAGAGGGACTGCATATGGGGATATATGTTTACATATAGCTGATTCACTTTGCTACAGCAGAAACTGACACAACATTGTAAAGCAGATATAATCCAATAAAGATGTAAAAAAAAAACCTGTTTACTCACTGTAAATTTTTTGAATATTAATTATATCAACAGTATATTCTGTAGGCTGTTCCTATTGAGACTGTAAGGCTCTGAATTCATAATTTAGCAAACATGGCTTGTGTCAGACAGTGGGCTGGCTAGGCAGTAGGCATAAATAGTGAATCAGACAGACTTGGTTCTACTCACCGGTGAAGTTAGAGTCAGGTGTGATGCCCAATATACCATCAATTCAAATAGAGTGTGATAAAAAATATGCTATGAAGGATGGCAGAATGATAACTGTATATTTAGTTGACAGTCACATGTGCTCATGATACCATTCTCTCTCTATTGATATATTTGGAGCAGATTAAGCTCAATTTTTTAAGGTAATGTCCTTCTTGTGGAGCAAGTGACTTATCAGCTTAGATGGAGCGTGGTAGATTCAGTCAAGAGAAGGCACCTGTGAGGAAATGATTGCGGTAGGTTAGAGAAAACGACCTCCTCAAACCCTGGAAGTACTTGAGTATTTTCTCGGCAATAACAGAATGTAGTTCAAGATGAAGTCATGAGACATGAGCCTGAAGAGGAAAGCAAAACCCAAATCACCAAGGCTTTTCAAAGTATGTTTCTATTTTATTCTGAAAATACCTTGTCTAAGGCTAAAGTTTGTAAAGAACTCTGTTAGAATTAGTAATGTATTTTAGTAATAACATTTACATTTTCAAGGAGTTGAATCAATGCTTTGGGGACAAATGTTTTATTTTTTTGTATAAAAAAAATTAGAGATTTTGAAAACATGATACATGAATATAAGAAGTTGAAGACACTTTATAAGATGTCTGGACAAAGAGTTTCAACTGATTTTTCTAAATAAAACATTTATACAACATTTTAGCCCTTAGTTTAGTAGAAAGAGTCATTGTACAATATAAAGTCACATCTCAGAAAAGTTTATGGAACTGTGGAGGTGGCATGAATGCTGACTGGGATAGTCAGTTTGTTGATAATTGAAAAGCCATATAAATGGTGTGAAAATGCCTGTTCTGGAACAGTCTTCTATAGAGACAACTATAGCCAGATACACAACCAACTGTTCAATAGGTCTTATTTGCTTGAATTTATAATAGACATAAATTAATACAGTCATGAAAGAATCAGATAAAAGGAGTACGTTATTAAGGTGACCAATACTTAGTTTGTGGAGTCCTTCAAGATTTTAGAATTTTATTTGTTGTTTATGTCAATCATTGCTGCATTTTATTGATTCTTACATTTCCTTTGATTTATATTAACATTCTACAATCCTAAATCTCCTAAAACAATTCATCTAAACAATGGTAATGAAAATCTAATGGCATTAGTTAAAGGCATTAACTTTACAATTGTTACTTTACAACCTCATTCCCAAAAGTTATGAAAAATACCTAGACATTTGGAGAAGTAAATTTGTATGCAACTCTTTTTTTTTTTTCCCTAAGATTATTACTATCTGTAAGCACAGAACACTTCAGAAAATAACTGTAACAATTTGTAGAAGGTAATGATATACCGGGAAAACTATTGATTTTTAAAATTTATTTAGAAGGTAAGAAAAAAAATCTACTGTCTGGATTAAGTCAAAGACTCAGCATGAAAAGTTGGTGATCAGTCCTGATTTTCATGTCTTTTGCAATAAGAAAATAACATCCTATGTGTAATGGGACAGACACAAATACAGACATTTAGGTTCATAAATACCAGATGACTGCAGAAATGTGACTCTGAATGGATCACCTGGATTTACTTTTTCTTCTGAAAAGTAATGCTCTTTATTTATATTAATTGGGTATCTCCTTCATTTGAAAGTATAAATTACCCATCAGATGTCAAGGACAATATGTCACTACTGTAGTATGGTGGGTGATTTTAAATAAGTTGTTAGAGAACTTTTATCCTTTTACTTCTCTTGGAAGAAGTAGAATATAGTTTAATAATAATAACATTTTGCAAATTATTCTTGTCTTTAGTTTTGAAAGTAATGTGTTATTTTACCTAATTTTTAAAAGCTCATTGAAGTGTTAAATATTAGTATTTTTAAAACACTATAACATACCATCTGAGTAAAAGACAATATGCTCTAAGACACTCTGTGAAAGAACATAAATGATACTATCTTTGAGAAATAATATAGAAAAAGAAGATCTGAAGCAAAACTAGCGACTACTGTCTATAAAGGGAAGAACTTTTAACTCATTCATTAATTAGCATCCTATTTTTGTGAGGTAATTTGTGGGCTTGTGATTGGCAATTTATGAGTGGAATTTGGTATCCAACTACAAAATATAAGATGCACAAAATTTAAATACAGTTTTGTTATATAGAAACTATGACAAATACAATAATTTATTCTAAGATACATGAAGAGAATATATTTGCCCACAATAAAGAAAAAAAAGAGATGAATAGAGTTTGCAATACAAACAGAATTCTAGTTAAATGTATTATTTTCCCCTTACTCAAAACACCAGCCCCTTTTGATTTTTACCAATAGTACATAATGTCTAAATTAAGTCAAAGACTTAACATGAAACCTAGATAATTACTCCTGGCTTTCATATCTTTGGCAATAAAAAAAAGTGTCCTATTCGGCAATGGGACATACACAAGTACAGATATTTAAGTTACAAATGTCTAATGGCTGAAGACATTTGACTCTAAATGACTATATTGATTCGAAATATATGTTGATTTTTATTATGGAATGAAAGAAGAATTTATGGAAATGCAGAATTGACTTTTGGCTTTTCTAGAGAAAATATTTTACACAGTAAAGTAATAGTGAATAACATTTCATAGATTTAAGAAAGGAGAAAAATGTGTGTGTTAGTGGAATATATTACTCAGAATTATGATTTTACCTTTCATGGATAGTGATTTGCTTGGGAATTATTTTTTGATGTCTTTCATGGAAAGCAATTGTATTTAAACTTAGCTGCGAGAGGTCTGAAGACCTTGAAATATTAGCACTCTTCCTAATTGATTTATTAAGAATTTTATGTTTTTAATAAGAAGCTTACTAAGAAACGTTAGTTGCTTGTTGCATTTCTAATATTTTGTCTTTTCTTTTTCAAGCCATATTTAAAGTTATATTATATGCAATCGTGACATTCTACCTACAGATTTTTCTTTGCATAGAGGTTCCAATGAAATTAAATATCCACATAAAATATTTATTCAATACGTACTTATTATATACTTACTACAAATGAGGTTCTGTGCTAGGTACTAGGATACAAGAATAAAGGTTTATAATTGATAAAGATTTTTTTATACCACATGTGACAATTCCCAAATAAAAAGGTATTTATTTAACTTATTTTTATTCACTTTTACAATTTTTTAATATGGCAAAAATATATACAGCACTTAGAAATGAAAATCAGAAGATTCACTTATGATTTAACCCCATCTTTGAAATTCACCAGTGAAGGACACTAAATTAAAAAGTTAAGTGGAAGTTAAAAGAAGCTGTAATATTTTATGATGGCTAGGTATTAACTGAACTAACTTAATTCTGCAAACTAAAACACTGACATAAGGGTTACCAAAAGTAATCCCACAAAGATTAAATTTGCAGTGTTATGGATAAGATCTTTCTCTTTTCCCACCAAACTGAAGATAACCTAAATGCACTTTGATTATTTTGCGAAGTATTCTTAAAATCTTTCTCTGACACTTGGAGATAAATATTGCCAGCGTAGATGCCAAATGGCCAATTGTTTATTGTAATTAAAAAATTATAAGTGATAAAATCTTTTAAATTATGACTATTATATATAACCTTTTTTGAATTATGAAACTTATATGTGATATTTATTATACATATATGAAAAAAATTAAAAAGTAACTCACAATTTAACAAAATGTGTATTCATTTTATTCTATATGCATTTATTATATAGTTAAAATATATAAATCAAACTATCTAGTGATAATATGTATTTATGCAAAGTATATATTTATTTGTATCATAAATAAATAACATGTATTGTATAGTATGAAATATCAGGAATGTGTGTATGTTATGAAAACAGCAATATACTTTTTGGAAATATAACAAATGATTTCATGAATTGCTTTGCACTGGTGTGTATGCTACATAACTAATTTATACTAATAATCCAGAACAATAAATATGTTTCATATGATTCTTCAAATTTTATTTAATAAACTTAGATATAAAATTTGTTCTATATAGATACCAATGCATTAAATTTTAATATTTTTTAGCTACGTGGAACATAATGTCTTCTACCATAATTATCTATGTCTGTTTCACACTTTTTTTTTTCATTTTTACTTTCAATTTTTTTTTTTAACATCTTTATTGGAGTATAATTGCTTTACAATGTTGTGTTAGTTTCTGCTGTATAACAAAGTGAATCAGCTATACGTATACATATATCCCCATATCCCCTCCATCTTGTGTATCCCTCCCACCCTCCCTATCCTACACTTCTAGGTGGTCACAAAGCACCAAGCTGATCTCCCTGTGCTATGTAGCTGCTTCCCACTATCTATTTTACATTTGATAGTGTATATATGTCCATCCCACTCTCTCACTTAGTCCCAGCTTACCCTTCCCGCCCACCCATGTCCTCAAGTCCATTCTCTATGTCTGCATCTGTATTCCTGTCCTGCCCCTAGATTCATCAGAACGATTTTTTTTTTTAGATTCCATATATATGTGTTAGCATACAGTATTTGTTTTTCTCTCTCTGACTTCACTCTGTATGAAAGACTCTAGGTCCATCCACCTAACTACAAATGACTCATTTTCATTTATTTTTATGACTGAGTAATATTCTATTGGATATATGTGCCACCTCTTCTTTATCTATTTATCTGTCAATGGACACTTAGGTTGCTTCCATCTCCTGGCTATTGTAAATAGTGCTGCAATGAACATTGTGGTACGTAACTTTGAAATATGGTTTTCTCAGGGTATATGCCCAGTAGTGGGATTGCTGGGTCATATGGTAGTTCTATTTTTAGTTGTTTAAGGACCCTCCACACTGTTCTCCATAGTGGCTGTATCAATTTACATTCCCACCAACAGTGCAAGAGGGTTCCCTTTTCTCCACACCATCTCCAGCATTTATTGTTTGTAGATTTTTTGATGATGGCCATTCTGACTGGTGTGAGGTGATACCTCATTGTAGTTTTGATTTGCATTTCTCTAAGGATTAGTGACACTGAGCACACTTTCATGTGTTTGTTGGCAATCTGTATATCTTCTTTGGAGAAATGTCTATTTAGGTCTTATGACAATTTTTGGATTGGGTTGTTTGCTTTTTTGATATTGAGTTGCATGAGCTGCTTGTACAGTTTGGGGATTAATCCTTTGTCAGTTGCTTCGTTTGCAAATATTTTCTCCCATTTTGAGGGTTGTCTTTTTATTTTATTTATGGTTTCCTTTGCTGTGCAAAAGCTTTTAAATTTCATTAGGTCCCATTTGTTTATTTTTGTTTTTATTTCCATTTTTCTAAGAGGGGGGTCAAAAAGGATCTTTCTGTGATTTATGTCATAGGGTGTTCTGCCTACGTTTTCCTCTAAGAGTTTTATAGTGTCTAACCTTAGTTTTATGTCTTTCATCCATTTTGAGTTTATTTATCTGTATGGTGTTAGGGAGTGTTCTAATATCATTCTTTTCCATGTAGCTGTCCCGTTTTCCCAGCACCACTTATTGAAGAGGCTGTCTTTTCTCCATTGTATATGCTTGTCTCCTTTGTCAAAGATAAGGTGACCATATGTGTGTGGGTTTATCTCTGGGCTTTCAATCCTGTTCCATTGATCTATATTTCTGTTTTTGTGCCAGTACCGTACAGTCTTGATTACTGTAGCTTTGTAGTATAGCCTGAAGTCAGGGAGCCTGATTCCTCCAGCTCCATTTTCTTTCTCAAGATTGCTTTGGCTATTCAGGGTCTTTTGTGTTTCCATACATATTGGAAAAATTTTTATCCTAGTTCTGTGAAAAATGCCAGTGGTAGCTTCATAGGGATTGCAATGAATCTGTAGATTGCTTTGGGTAGTATAGTCATTTTCACAATGTTGATTCTTCCAATCCAAGAACATGGTACATCTCTCCATCTGTTTGTCTCATCTTTCATTTCTTTCATCAGTGTCTTATAGTTTTCTGCATACAGGCCTTTTGTCTCCTTAGGTAGATTTATTCCTAGGTATTTTATTCTTTTTGTTGCAATGGTAAATAGAAGTGTTCCCTTAATTTGTCTTTCAGATTTTTTGTCATTAGTGTATAGGAATGCAAGAGATTTCTGTGCATTTATTTTGTATCCTGCTACTTTACCAAATTCATTGATTAGCTCTAGTAGTTTTCTGGTAGCATCTTTTGGATTCTCTATGTATAGTATCATGTCATCTGCTGATAGTGACAGTTCTACTTCTTCTTTTCCAATTTGGATTCCTTTTATTCCTTTTTCTTCTCTGATTGCTGTGGCTAAAACTTCCAAAACTATGTTGAGTAATAGTGGTGAGAGTGGACATCCTTGTCTCGTTCCTGATCTTAATGGAAATGGTTTCAGTTTTTCCCCATTGAGAATGACGTTGGCTGTGGGTTTGTCATATATGGCTTTTATTATGTTGAGGTAAGTTCCCTCTATGTCTACTTTTGAGGTTTTTTTAATCATAAATGGGTGTTGAATTTTGTTGAAAGCGTTTTCTGCAACTATTGAGAAGATCATATGGTTTTTACGCTTCAATTTGTTAATATGGTGTATAACATTGATTGATTTGCATACATTAAAGAATCCTTGCATTCCTGGGATAAACCCCACTTGATCATGGTATATGATACTTTTAATGTGCTGTTCGATTCCATTTGCTAGTATTTTGTTGAAGATTTTTACATCTATATTCATCAGTGATCTTAGCCTGTAGTTTTCTTTTTTGCGACATATTTGTCTGGTGTTGGTATCAGGGTGATGGTGGCCTCATAGAATGAGTTTGGGAGTGTTCCTCCCTCTGTTATATTTTGGAAGACTTTGAGAAGGATAGGTGTTAGCTCTTCTCTAAATGTTTGATAGAATTTGCCTGTGAAGCCACCTGGTCCTGGGCTTTTGTTTGTTGGAAAAATTTTAATCATAGTTTCAATTTCAGTGCTTGTGATTGGTCTGTTTATATTTTCTATTTCTTCCTTGTTCAGACTCGGAACGTTGTGCTTTTCTGAGAATTTGTCCATTTCTTCCAGATCGTCTATTTATTGGCATGTAGTTGCTTGTAGTAATCCCTCAAGATTCTTTGCATTTCTGCAGTGTCCATTTTTACGTTTCCTCTTTCATTTCTAATTCTGTTGATTTGAGTGTTCTCCCTTTTTTTCTTGATGAGTCTGGTTAATAGTTTATCAATTTTGTTTATCTTCTCAAAGAAAGAGCTTTTAGTTTTATTGATCTTTGCTATCATTTCCTTATTTCTTTTTCATTTATTTCTGAGCCAATCTTTATGATTTCTTACCTTCTGCTAACTTTGGGGTGTTTTTGTTCTTCTTTCTCTAATTGCTTTAGGTGTAAGGTTAGGTTGTTTGAGATTTTCTTGTTTCTTGAGGTAGGATTGTATTGCTATAAACTTCCATCTTAGAACTGCTTTTGCTGCATCCCATAGGTTTTGGGCTGTTGTGTTTTCACTGTCACCTGTTTCTAGGTATTTTTTGTTTTCCTCTTTGATTTCTTCAGTGATTTTTGGTTATTTAGTAGCATATTGTTTAGCTACCATGTGTTTGTATTTTTTACACAGCATGCGGTCGGAAAAGATACTTGGTATGATTTCAATTTTCTTAAATTTACCAAGGCTTGATTTGTGACCCAGGATATGATCTATCTTGGAGAATGTTCCATGCACACTTGAGAAGAAAGTGTATCCTGTTGTTTTTGGGTGGAATGTCCTATAAATATCAATTAATTCCATCTTCTTTAATGTGTCATTTAAAGCTTGTGTCTCCTTATTTATTTTCATTTTGCATGATCTGTGCATTGGTGAAAGTGAGGTGTTAATGTCCCCTAATATTATTGTGTTACTGTGAATTCCCATTTTATGGCTGTTAGCATTTGCCTTATGTACTGAGGTGCTCCTATTTTGGGTGCATAAATATTTACAATTGTTATATCTTCTTCTTGGATTGATCCCTTGATCATTATGTAGTGTCCTTTTTGTCTCTTGTAATAGTCTTTATTTGACAGTCTATTTTGTCTGATATGAGAATTGTTACTCCAGCTTTCTTTTCATTTTCATTTGCATGGAATATCATTTTCCATCCCCTCACTTTCAGTCTGTATGTGTCCCTAGGTCTGAAGTGGGTCTCTTGTAGACAGCATATATATGGGTCTTGTTTTAGTATCCATTCAGCAAGTCTATGTCTTTTGGTTGGAGCATTTAATCTATTTATATTTAAAGTAATTATCGATATGTATGTTCCTATTGCCATTTTCTTAATTGTTTTGGGTTTGTTATTGTAGGTCTTTTCCTTCTCTTGTGTTTCCTGCCTAGAGTAGTTCCTTTAGCATTTGTTGTAAAGCTGGTTTGGTGGTGCTGGATTCTCTTAGCTTTTGCTTGTCTGTAGAGGTTTTTATTTCTCTGTCGAATCTGAATGAGATCCTTGCTTGGTAGAGTAATTTTGTTGTAGGTTTTTCTCTTTCATCACTTTAAATATGTCCTGCCACTCCCTTCTGGCTTGCAGAGTTTCTGCTGAAAGATCAGCTGGTAACCTTATGGGGATTCCCTTGTATGTTTTTGTTCCTTTTCCGTTGCTGCTTTCAATTTTTTTCTTTGTATTTAAATTTTGATGGTTTCATTAATATGTGTCTTGTCATGTTTCTCCTTGGGTTTATCCTGTATGGGACTCTCTGTGCTTCCTGGACTTCATTGATTATATCTTTTCCCTTATTAGGGAATTTTTCAACTGCAATCTCTTCAAATATTTTCTCAGTCCCTTTCGTTTTCTCTTCTTCTTCTGGGACCGCTATAATTCGAATGTTGGTGTGTTTAATGTTGTCCCAGAGATCTCTGAGACTGTCCTCAATTCTTTTCATTCTTTTTTCTTTATTCTGCTCTGAGTAGTTATTTCCACTATTTTATCTTCCAGGTCACTTATCCATTTTTCTGCCTCAGTTATTCTGCTAATGATTTCTTCTAGAGAATTTTTAGTTTCATTTATTATATTGTTCATCATTGTTTGTTTGCTCTTTAGTTCTTCTAGGTCCTTGTTAAACATTTCTTGTTTTTTCAACATTCTATTTCCAAGATTTTGTATCATCTTTACTATCATTACTCTGAATTCTTTTTCATGTAGACTGCCTATTTCCTCTTCATTTGTTTGGTCTGGTGTGTTTTTACTTTGCTCCTTCATCTGCTGGGTATTTCTCTGTCTTCTCATTTTGCTTAACTTACTGTGTTTGCTGTCTCTGTTTTGCAGGCTGCATGTTTGTAGTTCCCGTTGTTTTTGGTGTCTGCTCCCAGTGGGTAAGGTTGGTTCAGTGGCTTGTGTAGGCTTCCTGGTGGAGGTGACTGGTGCCTGTGTTCTGGTGGATGAGGCTGGATTTTGTCTTTCTAGTGGGCAGGACTGCATCCAATGATGTCTTTTAGGATGTCTGTGAACTTATTATGATTTTAGGCAGCCTCTCTGCTAATGGGTGGCATTGTGTTCCTGTCTTGCTAGTTGTGTGGCATGGGGTATCCAGCACTGGAGCTCGTTGGTCGTTGAGTGGAGCTGGGTCTTAGCCTTGAGATGGAGATCTCTGGGAGAGCCTTCACTGATTTATAGTACTTGGGACTGGGAGGTCTCTGGTGGTCCAATGTACTTAACTGGGCTCTCCCACCTCAGAGGCTCAGGCCTGACCCCAGGCCAGAGCACCAAGACCCTGTCAGCCACACTGCATTAGTTGTGCCACCTGCATCTTCTCACTGAGCTTTAGCTGAGTCTGCAGGAAAAGCTTTGATAATTTTCTGGACCTGTCAGCCTTTGGTCCTGGAGTATTCAAGGTTATCTCAGCCTGGGTGCACTGCTGGGGTAGAGGGAGGCAGCCACTGACGGGATGCGGTGTGGAGCCTGGAGCCAGGCAGGGAATGCACTCAAACTCTGCTCCCCCGGCTGTTTCACCTTTAGTAACAGTTTTCAACTTTTTAATATGTACTGTGCTTTCAATTAAATTTTATAAAATATATTCATCTGACATTTGGGCCAGGTTGTGTGACAAAAAGCAAATGCCATGCATTATAGAGAAAACCTTCAATTTACTTTATAACAGTCTAATAGTTTGTTTACTATTATTTTTGATGTTCAAATAACTGTAGCAGAAAACCAGAAACATTGAAAAAGAAGTCTAATTTTTATTTGTTTAAATCTCAAAGAATCACATTTCACAAAAGAAAGTCAAGTCCAGGGGCCTGGTATAAGGCTCTTAGCTCTAGCAATTACTTGTTGTGTCCTCTTGGAAAAATGACTTCTTGTTGCCTCTTTTTTTCTCATTTGTAAAGTGGGAAGATTGTAATAGAACCCACTCCAAAGAATACAAGGAGGAGAAATTAAGTAATCCACAGCAAATGCTGGTAATTAGGAAACAGTTGGTAAACACCAGCATTATTACCTGGTGTTACCATTTTGAGTACATATACATGCTTTTCATTGTCATAGTTTCCTGTATGTGATTTTTTCCCCTCACCTTGGTAATATTTTGGTCAAAGGCAAGAGGATGAACAATAGATATTCATTAGCCCACAGTTTGTCTGAAAATGATCATCTTGCATTTTTGGTACGAGTTGCCGGACTTGCATAGTACTAAAGATTAAAAAAAATGATAAAATCCAATGAATATGCAGATTATACTAGATGGACCAAAACATATTAGAAGGGTAGAGCAACAAATTTGTTTTTCTCTTCTTTTAATTGTGCCCTATGAAGTTAAAATGTGTAACAAAGTAATTTTTTAATCTCTGAAAAGAATTATTTTATTTGCTTTTTATGACATACCAAAATTATTTAATTAACATGGCATTAGATAATTAAATATTTAATCTACATTTGGGAAATATAAGCAGAAAATGCCATTATAATTAAAAAAACATGTATTATGCATTTCTATAAAATATTCTATATTCTTGGTATATTACTAGGTAATTTTTGTTGTAAAATTAAACTATCAGTCCTTATCTTTAAAAGCATAGAAGCTCAGAGCGATACTGATGATACAAATATGTAAGAACTTAGAAACAACTGAAAAAATAAAGAACTAATACCAGTGAAACAAAGTTCTTATTTGAAGTACACTCTGGTGGGATTAGACTTTATTTACTCTGAGAACTGTGATTGTATTACCTGCAGAACTGGGTGGGTGGGTATTATTGTATGCTTTGTATACTGGCAGGGTTCAAAAGTTCACCACTCTCTTTTTGCCAAGGGTTATGTCTGCCTGTTTGGATTTTCCTCTAACCTCCCTCTCCCCTCACCCTGTGCACACCCACACACATACACCCACCCCTCACTTGTAGTTTCTGTGTAACCCATTCTTTACTCATCTCCCCAGATCTGAACTTGGATCTTACCTCTGGCACATAAATTAACTGTGACCTCAGTCCAGTTATCGAAGCTCCATAAGCCTCAGTTAACTGGGTTCATTCACTCATTATGATAGTAACCAACTCACATAATTTTTTTTGTCAAAGATATGAGTAGGTAAAATATTTAAGCTGATTTTATGGGTTTCACATCTTTGCTTTAAAATACTTCCATTAATCCAATGAACCTATATATTCCTATAGAAAATATTCAGGGAAAAAGGATTTCTGTGAAATCCCCCGAATGTGAGACTTTAAAATAATGTGTTTTATAAATGCATGTGAGTTATACAATGCCTCCACCAATGAAAAACTATTCCTTTGAAAGAAAACTCTGAAGCCAGTAAAGATTTGATTAGAGGCAACTTCTTTGGGAAACTACCTGGTTTGTAAAGGTGACATTAATTCTCTTCTTGCTCTCAGAAATTTGACAGTACTTAAATATCTTATTTCCTTTCTATTGCTCAGAACTCTCTTGACTCATCCTCTATGTTTTCTTTGTCCTGTTATCCCACTAGACAACAAAGCCCCTTGCACCTGAAAATTCTTTCCCTTTGGATCTGCCAAATCTAGGCCTTCTGCAAATTCCCTCTTCATGCTTGCTTCTCTGAAGTTTGCAATATGCACTAGACAGAACACTAGTTGAACAACAATAGGCACCCCAGAAATAGACTGATAAATAATAGATGGACAGACAGAGAGATGGTAAAAGCTATTGACTCTTTCCTTCCATAGTTAAAAAAGAGAAAAATGAGCAGGAAAGATGAATAGGGAATTGAATCAAAATTAGCCAAACTTTTAACCATTGAGCCTTTTCTTATAATTCATTAATGCCCTTATAATAGCCAAGAAGTATTTTTTGTTATGTGTAATAAATATATTAAATGAGGCTAACATTAAATGGATTAAGTTTCAACTACTAAGCACAAAGAACAACTTAATTAGATGTTAGTATTGAGTAGTAACTTAATTAGATGTTAGTATTTATCACATGTAAAGATCAATGCCTCCAGATAAAATAGCTAATGTTTATATAGTGTTTACTATGTCCTAGGCAAACTAACAAACTCCACCTAGATTAACTTATTTAATTCATACAAAAAAACTATAAGCAATATACTGTTCCTGAGGTTCAGGGAGGTTAGAGAGATTTGTAATAGGGTAAAGAACTGTCTGAATTTATTCAATTTAGAGGTAGAAGGGTCCAGGTATGGATGCTGATCATTTGATGCTTCCAGAGCCAATGCTCTAAGCCTTTATGCCCAAAGACTTAAACAACAAACAAAGCTGGAATAAACAGCAAGACATACTTTACAAAAAGACAAAATAACTTCTGACTTGAATGGCATTTTTTATGTTAGAACATGATTAGCCAAATATAATATTGTATTAAACTATTCCTGAATCAGATATTTTTTCCATGTCTAGCAAAGGTTTCAATACAAGATATTATCCTGCTGGTATGCAGACAATTTACAAAATCAATATATTTTGTATAGTCTGTTAATAGATATTTCAGCAGAGCATTTTGTCTCATGTATGTCCAGCAACATTATTACACCTCTGAAAAAGAAGGCAAAGGTTTAAAAATATTTAATCAAGAAATATTCTTTAAAAATTGCCCTTAATTCCATGTATTTTCCTATTCATATGTTCATCTGAAAAATATTTACTTCTAGATTGTCAGTACAAAAAGGGAAATTGTTTTTTCACATTCATCTCTATATCTCTCTCCAGTACACTGTATTCTTATATAATTAAGATATGAAATAATTATTTTGTGGTTTCAATGTTTTAAAATATAGACATATCTACATTCATCCATGAAAAGTGACTTGTTTTTCTTTACATGTATGTAATTGGGGTAAAATTAAGTAGTGTTTTTATTTTACCTAAAGAACTTATTCAAGAAGTCATATTTTGACAAATTATATTCTCATTTTTTTATCCTCAAATTTCAGATTGTGTTTTGCAAACTGATTTTTTAAATAACACATATTATTTTCTTTTCCTATACCACTAGGGAAAGCCATTCTTAACAAATAGAATTAGGATTGGTATTGCACCTACATATATGTACACATATTACATTTAAGACTTTAATAATATTATAAGCCTAGGTTAAGACAAATTTCAATAGATGCTAACTATTAAAACTGAACTGCTCTGAGTTTAAATTTTCTATCAGTTGGAAGGAAAGTAGGAAGCTCAAAACAACATGTTCTAAGGAAGAATTTTGGAAATTTATCCTAAGGAGAAAGAAATTTTATTTATGTGACACGTACTCAGAAATTATTAGTACTACTGTGAAGATTTGAAAATAGTTTATCTCAAAGAACCAGAAAAGGAAGAACAAACTAAGCCTAAATTTAGCTGAAGGAAGGAAGTAATGAGATCAGACCAGAAACAAATGAGAGAATAAAAAGACAACAGAAAAGGTCAATGAAACTAAGAGTTGGTTTTTAGAAAAGAAAAACAAAATTGACAAATCTTTAGCAAAACTAACTCAGAAAAAATGAGTGATGATATAAATTAATAAAATAATTAACAAACAACGAGACATTACAACTGATACCACAGAGATACAGAGAATAATGAAACTACTATGAACAATTATGTGCCAACAAATCAGATAAATTAGGATAAATAGATAAATTTCTAGAAACACACAACTTACTAAGACTGAATCATGAAGTAATAGAAAAATCTAAGCAGTCCAATAACAAGCCAGGAGATTGAACTGTAGTCAAAAATTCCCCAACAAATAAAAGTACAGGACCAGATGGCTTCACAGGTAAAATCTACCAAACATTCAAAGAAGAATTAATACCAGTCTTTCTCAAATTCTTCCAAAAAATTGAAGAGGAAGGAACATTTCCAAACTCATTTTACCAGGCCACCATTACCCTGATACAAAACCAGACAAGGACATTACAAGAAAAGAAAATTACAGGCCATGTCCTTGAAGAACATAGATGTAAAAATTCTGAACAAATATTTGCAAACCGAATTCAAGAGCACATTAAAAGAATTATACAACATGATCAAGTGGGATTCATTCCTGGGATGACAGGATGATTCAACATATGTAAGTCAATAAATGTAATACACCACATTCACAGAATGAAGAATAAAAATCATAAGATCATCTCAATAGATGCAGAAAAAGCATTTAACAAAAAGCAACAACTTTTCATAGTAAAAATTCTCAAATTATTGCATAACTTTAATATGTTGAGGGAATGTTCCTCAACATATTAAAGACCATATTTGACAAGTCCACAGTTAACATCATACTCTGATAAAAAGTTAAAGACTTTCCTCTAAGAACAGGAAGAACACAAGGATGCCCAGTCCTTCTGTTTCTATAGCACTGTCTTTCCGTTAACATAGCACTGAAATTTCTAGCCAGAGCAATTAGGCAAGTAAAAGAAACCAGCCACACAAATCAAAAAGGAAGAAGTACAGTTGTATCTGTTTGCAGATGACATAATCTTATATTTATAAAACCCTGAAGACTCCACCAAAAAACTGTTGGAATTAATAAATGAATTCAGTAAATTTGCAAGATATAAAACCAACTACAGAAATCAGTTATATTTCTATACACAAATAACAAATTATCTAAAAAAAAAATTAAGAAACTTCATTTACAATAATATCAAAAAACAATCAAATACTTAGGAATAAATTTAATCAAGGAGGTGAAGACCTGCATACTGCAAACTATAAGGCATTGATGACAGAGATTGAAGAAAACACAAATAAATGGAAAGATATCTCATGTTCTTGGATCAGAAGAATTAATATTGTGAAAATGTCCATTTATCCAAAGCAATCTACAGATTGAATGCAATCCCTGTCAAAATTCTAATGGCATTTTTCACAGAAATAGGAAAACTATCTTAAAATGTGTATGAAACCACAAAAATCCCTGAATAGCCAAAGCAATCCTGAGAAAGAAAAACAAAGCTGGAGTCATCAAGCTTCCTGATTACAAGCTATATTACAAAGCTTTAGTAATCAAAACAGTATGGCAGCAGCCCCCAACCTTTTTGGCACCAGAGACCAGTTTCGTGGAAGAAAATTTTTCCACAGACTGGGGGAGGGAGATGGTTTTGGTATGATTCAAACACATTACATTTATTGTGCACTTTATTTCTATTATTATTACATTGTAATATATAATGAAATAATTATACAGCTCACCATGAAGCAGAATCAGTGGGAGGCCTGAGCTTGTTTTCCTGCAACTAGATGGTCCCTTTTGGAGGTGATGGGAGACAGTGACACTGATGTATGTTGCTTATGTCTAGTCTACTCTGTAATCTCGTTTTGGTTGCTGTCACTGCAGAAAACCCTGCTTCACAAAGATAGGATATTGGAAATGGAAGTAGGCTTTTCATTGCTTTTGTGGCAATCTCAGGATATCCCACCTTGACTTTAATCCAGAACGTATGGAGATTTGAAGTTGTCTCAAACATACTTTTAAGGCCACTGTCATTTGCAATCTCAAGCAGTTGATCCTCTTCTAGCATGGACAAAGTCTATTCACCTGGCTTATTCACAAATGGGTCACAGATCCATTTCTTCCCAGTTCAGAGGTCTTTTGTGGTTGGGAAGTAATGCTCAAACTCTTTTGAAAGCTGAGATCGGTGATCGTGCACCAGCTGGGAGAAAGAAGGCTCTGGCTCAGTCTCTTTCAAAATCTCTGCTAATGTTTGAAACGTGTCAGAAATCCCAATGTTTACCCGTTGTCCTCATAATTTTAGTTTGGCTTTGATGCAGCCACTACATCTGCCAACTTGAACACACTTGTTGTTCTCCCCTGAAGTGACAGATTAAGTTCACTGAGCAGGTTGAATATGTCTCACAAGTAAGCAAGTTTTGCAACCCATTCTGTGTCACTGAAATGTGCTGCCAGTGGTGACTGTTCTTCTAAAAGAAATCTCTGGAGCAGCTCTCGTAACTCAGAAACTCTGGCCAGTGATCTACCTTTAGAAAGCCATCTCACTTCTGTGCCTAAGAGAAGACGTGTGTGCTCTGCGTCCGTCTCCTCACGGAGCTGTGCAAACAGACGCGAGTTAAGGGCATGTACTTTAATGTGGTTGATAATTTTAATCACATCCTGCAAAACGTTGTTAAGTTCAGGTGACATTTCTCGGCTAGCCAGCATTTCTCTATGGGTGACACAGCGCGTAGACTCACATTCAGAAGCGACCTCTTTGACCCGAGTAGTGAAACCAGAAAGCCGTCCAGCCGTGGCAGCCACTCCATCTGTGCATATACTGACACAAAATGACCAATTCAGTTTTCCTGATATGTAATCATTCAAAGACTTGAATAGTTCTGCAGCTGTGATGTTGGTTGGCAACAAAAGTGCACATAACATATCCTCATGCACATCCTCCCGAAAAATACATCGCACAAAAGCAAGCATTGTTACCTTGTTGTCAACTTCGGTAGACTCGTCAACCTGGATTGCGTATCACGGTGACTCATTAGTTCTCTCTAACAATTGTGCCTCAATATCCTCTGCTATTTCATCAATTTATCTAGTTATGGTGCAAGTCGAAAGAGGAACATGTGGCACCTTTTGAACTGCAGCCTGTCCTAAAAGTTCATGACAAATGTCCTTAGCAGCAGGCAGGATCAACTCTTCACCAATAGTAAAGGGCTTCTTAGCTTTAGCAATGCAGTTAGCCACCAAGAATGATGATCTCAGTGCAGACACATTTGATGAAATGGTGGCCTTCAATAATTGCTTCTGTTCTTCATGTTCACAATTTTTTCTTTTGAAAAACTCCAAAGCCTTGTTTTTTTAATGCAGGGTGCTTGGTCTCCATGTGGTGAAGCAGTTTTGAAGATTTCATGGCTTCGTTGGATAGCTAGTCATCACATATTATACAAAGTGGGCTTGGAGAATGTGAATCACCTGTTGTAATGAACCTGTAGTTTAAGTAGGACTCTTGGTATTTTCTTTTAAATGCAACTTTCTTTTTGTTGGCAGTCTTAGAGTCTTCTGCTGTCTCATCATTGGGTCTTTCCCCTTTTCAAAGAAGCTCTCCAGAGACGTTTGCTTTTTACTCATTTTGGCTAGGGTTAGCTTGTGAGCTTACCAAAACTGTGACTGAGACAAGTGTGCAGTGCGGGAAAGAGGTGCAGACAGAAGTGGTAAATAAAACAATGGGTGGGCCACATACGGACTAAAATAAGTGTCTGATTCTGACTTAAAGCCTGCCACCAGATGCAGCTTAATTGTCACTTGCCACTCGCTGATAGGGTTTTGATATGAGTGTGCAAGCAATTGATTTATTATGGTCTGTGTGCAGTCAAACTTCTCTGCTAATGATAATCTGTATTTGCAGCCACTCCCAAGCCCCAGCAGCACCACCTCAGCTCCACCTCAGATCATCAGGCATTAGGTTCTCATAAGGAGTGTGCAACCTAGATCCCTCGCATGCACAGTTCACAGTAGGGTTTGCGCTCCTGTGAGAATCCAATGCCACCGCTGATCTGACAGGAGGCGGAGCTCAGGCGGTAATGCCAGGGATGAGGAGCAGCTGTAAATACAGATGAAGCTTCACTCGCTTGCCCGCCGCTCACTTCCTGCTGTGTGGCCTGGTTCTTAACAGGTCACAGACTGATACCGGGGGCTGGGGACCCCTGCAGTATGGCACTGACATAAAAACAGGTGCATAGACCAGTGAAACAGAATAGACAGCCCAGACATAAACCCATGCATATATGTTTAACTAATTTTTGACAAGGATGTCAAGAATATGCAGTAGGGAAAGGATAGCCTCTTCAATAAATGGGTTCAGGAAAATTGGATATCCACATGCAGAAGAATGAAAGTGGACCTCTATCTTACACCACTCAGAAAAATTAACTCAAAATGAATCAAACACTTATATGTATGACGTGAAACTGAAACTCCTCAAAGAAAACACAGGAGAAAAGATCTTTGACCTTCATCTTGGCAATGATTTCTTGGATAAGACACAAAATCATAGGCAACAAAAGCTAAAATAAAAAGGTAGGACCA
Organism: Balaenoptera ricei; assembly: GCF_028023285.1. Lineage (NCBI taxonomy): Eukaryota > Metazoa > Chordata > Mammalia > Artiodactyla > Balaenopteridae > Balaenoptera > Balaenoptera ricei. Next base: position 70,855,654 of record NC_082639.1, on the reverse strand, counting down.
CATCAAACTAAAGAGAAAGGAAGATCAAAGGAAAAAATCAAACTGCACATGAAAGGAAATAATCAGTAAACTGAAAAAGGGGGAAATATTTGCCAATTGATAATATAAAAAGAACTCATAAAATTCAACAGCAATAAAGCAAGTAATCCAATTAAAATGCAGACAAAGAACAAAATAGACATTTTTCCAAAGAAGACATACAAATGACCAATAGGTACATGAACAGGTACTCAACATCACTTATCATCAAGGAAATGCAAATCAAAACCATAATGAGATTTCACCTCACACCTGTTAGAATAGCTATTATTAAAAAGAGAAGAGATAAATGTTGGCATGGATGTGACACTTTATACACTTTGGGTGGGAATGCAAACTGATACAGCCACTATGGAAAACAATATAGCAGTTTCTCAAAAAACTAAAAATTGAACTACCATATCGTCCAGTAATCCCACTCCTGAGTATATATCCGAAGGAATTGAAATCAGTATTTTGAAGAGATATCCACACATCCTTGTTCATTGACTCATTACTCACAAAGTAAGATATAAAACAACCTAAATGTCCTTCAACCAATGAATGAATGAATAAAGAATATGTGATATATATGTATATAATGGAATATATATATATATATATACATACACACGATGGAGTATATCTATCATCTCTCTCTATATGTATACATATATGTATATATATATATATATATATGTGATGAAATTTTATTCAGCCATAAAAAAGGAACTCCTGCTTTTGTGACATGGAAGGACCTGGATTGTGCTCAGTGAAGTAAGCCAGATAGAGAAAGACAAATACTGTATATCACTTACATGTACAATCAAAAAAGAGAAAAAAAGCCAATTTTATAGAAACAGAGAGTAAAATGTTGGTGGTCAGAGGCTGGGAGGAGGAAGAGTGGGGTGATATAACTCAATATATACAGCATGATGACTGTAGTTAATAATATGCTTTTGTATACTTGAAAGTATACGAGTAGATCCTAGGTATTCTCACCACACACACACACTCACACACAGACACACACACACACACATGCACAAACACAAAGTTAACTATGTGAGGTGATGGATGTGTTAATTATCTTAGTCTTGGTAATTATTCCACAATGTATATGTACATCAAATCACCACACTGTACATTTCAAATATATACAATTATATTTGTCAATTTTTCTTCAATAAAGTTAAAAGAAATAATTCAATTAACTATTCATATCTGATTTGGGGAAAAAAGAGGAAGACTTCACTGCTTTCTGTTTTCAAATTTTTCAATTTTTCAATTGATAATCCAACTCCCCTGCCTGACATACACACACACATGCATACTTCAAAACATATTCCAAGTTGAAATCTGAAGATAATTGTGTAATGTTAAATAACTTATAATTTAGCAAAAAACACAGGCAACTAGGATTCTCTCATGAATCTACCTGGCATGGTTGATATGCAAGAAATGTCATGCTTGTCAAATTCCACTGCAAAAGCATGCAGGTTCCCAATCTCTAAAGTCTCTTTTGGAGTCCTTAACCAAAGCTGAATTTCAGATATGAAGAATATTAGTCTCCAAAGGATATGCCCTGCTGATTCTTTCCCTGTTAATAGTATTAAATCATCTTTGAACAGAAACCCTTTAGAGTTTAGTTTGGGCCTGGCAGCCCAAAGATACAGGTGACTTCTATTTGTGGCCATTCAGGTGGGGCACCTGAAGTCATTGATATACATATATTCCTATAATGCAGTTTTGAAAGAAAAGGTTATCTCTTTCCTTTTTTGTTCTTAATGTAAATATATCCCCTCCTTTGCTTTCTCCCCAGCCACTCTCTCCAATTCGGCGAGAAATCTTACATACCCTGAAAACCAAAAAAAAAAAAAAAACCCAACCCCCCAAAACTTAAAAATAAGAAGCCCAAACCTACCATTTTAAAGAAAAGAAATGCAAATTGAAGGAGAGCTTCTGAATGCTTTAACTTTCTTCCCACATTTCATAACCTCTATCATCAAACTGTATTGTCTGTGATGTAAAGAACTATTTGTGTTAGGCAGGTAGTTAATGTAATATGCTGTCACGGTGATGACTTCTACAGGAGCAGGAGGACACAGTCTAGCACTTCTATCTTGTAGTTAAGCAAGGCAGACTATGTATGTTGTTTGTACCTCCACTGCGTACACCATTAGGTCAGTTGTTTACTTCTAAGTTATTTCAAGCTTCAAACCAGACTCAACCAAGAAAATATATCAACCACTTTTATTTGTTTCCTTGAAAAAGGGAAAGAATCCAGACAAAAATGGCAACTTTACAAATTTGGTGACTAACCAATCATCACATAGCTACAAAACGATTGGAGACAATAAAATATAAAATTTATATTCTTACTGGGAAAATACTTTAGCTTAAAGATAACTACAATTAAATGAAAATAATTTCTGAAATGTAGGATAATTAGCCAAATGGTATTTTACTCGTGACTTTCTTAAACAGAAAATTTACATTATTTTTGCTTCAGTCCATCAGGTGCAGATAAATTAGGTAGACAAAAAAAAAAAAAAATTCTTTTGGGTATCGAAGGGGGGGGGGGGGTGGGAAGAAAATAAGAAATATTTTTTCAATGTAACAAAAAAGGATGTATATGATATGAATTTAATAAAAAAACTCTAAATTTAAAAATGTAGAATATTTTGCTGATTATTTTTCTAATTTTTTTTACATTTCAAAATCAGCAACAATGAAATAATCTAGAACATTCTTTTTGTCAATAGTTGAAAGGAATTTTTTAATGGAGGAGAGTTTCCATATTTGAAGTGAGTAAAGCAAAAACAATATTGTTTCTTATTTTGTTTGAAAATGTTACAGAAGAAATTCATTGCCTCTTTTGAATTTAAGCAATCATCCGTACTGTCAGCAGAAAATAACTATTTTTATTAACATTTTTATTGAGGTATAATTGCTTTATATTGTTGTGTTAGTTGCTGCTGTATAACAAAGTGAATCAGCTATACGTATACATATAGCCCCATATCCCCTCCCTCTTGTGTCTCCCTCCCACCCTCCCTATCCCACCCCTCTAGGTGGACACAAAGCACCGAGCTGATCTCCCTGTGCTATGCGGCTGCTTCCCACTAGCTATCTATTTTACGTTTGGTAGTGTGTATATGTCCATGCCACTCTCTCACTTCGTCCCAGCTTACCCTTCCCCCTCCCCGTGTCCTCAAGTCCATTCTCTACATCTGTGTCTTTATTCCTGTCCTGCCCCTAAGTTCTTCAGAATCATTTTTTTTTTGATTCCATATATATGTGTTAGCATATGGTATTTGTTTTTCTGTTTCTGACCTACTTCACTCTGTATGACAGACTCTAGGTCCATCCACCTCACTAAAATTACTCCATTTCATTTCTTTTCATGACTGAGTAATATTCCATTGTATATATGTGCCACATCTTCTTTATCCATTCTTTGATGGACACTTAAGTTCTTCCATGTCCTGGCTATTGTAAATAGTGCTGCAGTGAACTATTACATGACTTTTTGAATTATGGTTTTCTCAGGGTGTATGTCCAGGAGTGGGATTCCTGGGTTGTAAGGTAGTTAGATTTTTAGTTTTTTAAGGAACCTCCATACTGTTCTCCATAGTGGCTCTATCAATTTACACTCCCACCAACAGAGCAAGAGGGTTCTCTTTTCTCCACACCCTCTCCAACATTTATTGTTTGTAGATTTTTTGATGATGGCCATTCTGACTGGTGTGAGGTGATACCTCATTGTAGTTTTGATTTGCATTTCTCTAAGGATTAGTGATGTTGAGCATACTTTCATGTGTTTGTTGGCAATCTATATATCTTCTTTGGAGAAATGTCTATTTAGGTCTTCTCCCCATTTTTGGATTGGGTTGTTTGTTTGTTTTTGATATTGAGCTGCATGAGCTGCTTGTATAGTTTGGAGATTAATCCTTTGTCAGTTGCTTCATTTGCAAATATTTTCTCCCATTCTGAGGGTTGTCTTTTCGTCTTGCTTATGATTCCCTTTGCTGTGCAAAAGACTTTAAGTTTCATTAGGTCCCATTTGTTTATATTTGTTTATTTTTGTTTTTATTTCCATTTCTATAGGAGGTGGGTCAAAAAGTATCTTGCTGTGATTTATGTCATAGAAGGTTCTGCCTATAATTTCCTCTAAGAGTTTGATAGTGTCTGGCCTTACATTTAGGTTTTTAATCCATTTTGAGTTTATTTTTGTGTATGGTGTTAGGGAGTGTTCTAATTTCATTCTTTTCCATGTAGCTGTCCAGTTTTCCCAGCACCACTTATTGAGGAGGCTGTCTTTTCTCTATTGTATATTCTTGCCTCCTTTGTCAAAGATAATGTGACCATATGTGCATGGGTTTATCTCTGGAATTTCTCTCCTGTTCCATGGATCTATATTTCTGTTTTTGTGCCAGTACCATACTGTCTTGATTATTGTAGCTTTGTAGTATAGTCTGAAGTTAGGGAGCCTGATTCCTCCAGCTCCATTTTTTGTTCTCAAAGTTGCTTTGGCTATTCGGGGTCTTTTGTGTTTCCATACAAATTGTGAAAATTTTTGTTCTAGTTCTGGAAAAATGCCAGTGGTAGTTTGATAGGGATTGCATTGAATCCGTAGATTTCTTTGGGTAATATAGTCATTTTCACAATGTTGATTCTTCCAAACCAAGGACATGGTATATCTCTCCATCTGTTTGTATCATCTTTAATTTCTTTCATCAGTGTCTTATAGTTTTTTGCATACAGGTCTTTTGTCTCCTTAGGTAGGTTTATTCCTAGGTATTTTATTCTTTTTGTTGCAATGGTAAATGGGAGTGTTTCCTTAATTTCTCTTTCAGATTTTTCATCATTAGTGTATAGCAATGCAAGAGATTTCTGTGCATTAATTTTGTATGCTGCTACTTTACCAAAATCATTGATTAGCTCTAGTAGTTTTCTGGTAGCATATTTCAGATTCTCTATGTATAGTACCATTTTATCTGCAAACAGTGACAGTTTTAATTCTTCTTTTTTAACTTGGTTTCCTTTTACTTCTTTTTCATCTCTGATTCCTGTGGCTAAAACTTCCATAACTATGTTGAATAATAGTGGTGAGAGGGGGCACCCTTGTCTTGTTCCTGATCGTAGTGGAAATGGTTTCAGTTTTCACCATTGAGAAGAATGTTGTCTGTGGTTTTGTCATATATGGCCTTTATTATGTTGAGGTAAGCTCCCTCTATGCCTACTTTCTGGAGAGTTTTTATCATAAATGGGTGTTGAATTTTGTCAAAAGCTTTTTCTGTATCTATTGAGATGATCATATGGTTTTTCTCCTTCAATTTGTTAATATGGTGTATCACATTGATTGATATGTGTATATTGAAGAATCCTTGCATTCCTGGAATAAACCTACTTGATCATGGTGTACGATCCTCTTAATGTGCTCCTGGATTCTGTTTGCTAGTATTTTGTTGAGGATTTTTACACCTATGTTCATCAGTGATATTGGCCCCTAGTTTTCCTTTTTTGTAGTATCTTTGTCTGGTTTTGGTATCAGGATGATGGAGACCTTGTAGAATGAGTTTGGGAGTGTTCTTCCCTCTGCTATATTTTGGAAGAGTTTGAGAAGGATAGGTGTTAGCTCTTCTCTAAATGTTTGATAGAATTTGCCTGTGAAGCCACCTGGTCCTGGGCTTTTGTTTGTTGGAAGATTTTTAATCACAGTTTCAATTTCAGTGTTTGTGATTGGTCTGTTTATATTTTCTATTTCTTCCTGGTTCAGAGTCGGAAGGTTGTGCTTTTCTGAGAATTTGTCCATTTCTTCCAGATTGTCCATTTATTGGCATGTAGTTGCTTGTAGTAATCCCTCAAGATTCTTTGCATTTCTGCAGTGTCTGTTTTTACTTTTCCTCTTTCATTTCTAATTCTGTTGATTTGAGTGTTCTCCCTTTTTTTCTTGATGAGTCTGGTTAATGGTTTATCAATTTTGTTTATCTTCTCAGAGCACCACCTTTTAGTTTTATTGATCTTTGCTATCATTTCCTTCATTTCTTTTTCATTTATTTCTGATCTGATTTTTGTGATTTCTTTCCTCTGCTAAATTTGGGAGTTTTTTGTTCTTCTTTCTCTAAAATTGCTTTAGGTGTAAGGTAAGGTTGTTTATTTGAGATTTTTCTTGTTTCTTGAGGTAGGATTGTGTTGCTAAAACTTCCCTCTTAGAACTGCTTTTTCTGCATCCCATAGGTTTTGGGTCATCATGATTTCATCGTCATTTGTTTCTAGGTATTTTCTGATTTCCTCTTTGGTTTCTTCAGTGATCTCTTGGTTATTTAGTAGTGTATTGTTTAGCCTCCATGTCTTTGTATTTTTTTGCACTTTTTTCCTGTAATTGATATCTAGTCTCATTGCATTGTGGTTGGAAAAGATACTTGATATGATTTCAATTTTCTTAAATTACCAAGGCTTGATTTGTGACCCAAGATATGATCTATCTTGGAGAATGTTCCATGAGCACCTGAGAAGAAAGTGTATTCTGATGTTTTTGGATGGAATGTCCTATCAATATCAGTTAAGTCCATCTTGTTTAAAGTGTCATTTTAAGCTTGTGTTTCCTTATTTATTTTCATTTTGTATGATCTGTCCATTGGTGAAAGTGAGGTGTTAAAATCCCCTAATATTTTGTGTTACTGTTGATTTCACCTTTTATGGCTGTTAGCATTTACCTTATGTATTGAGGTGCTCCTATTTTGGGTGCATAGATATTTACAATTTTTATATCTTCTTTTTGGATTGATCCCTTGATCATTATGTAATGTCCTTTTTTGTCTCTTATAATAGTCTTTATTTTAAAGTCTATTTTGTCTGATATGAGAATTGCTACTCCAGCTTTCTTTTGATTTCCATTTGCATGGATACCTTTTTCCATCCCCTCACTCTCAGTCTGTATATGTCCCTAGGTCGTAAGTGGTCTCTTGTAGACAGCATATATATGAGTCTTATTTATGTATCCATTCAGCCAGCCTATGTCTTTTGGTTGGAGCATTTAATCCATTTACGTTTAAGGTAATTATCGATATATATGTTCCCATTACCATTTTCTTAATTGTTTTGGGTTTGTTATGGTAGGTCTTTTCCTTCTCTTGTGTTTCCTGCCTAGAGAAGTTCCTTTAGCATTTGTTGTAAAGCTCGTTAGGTGGTGCTTAATTCTCTTAGCTTGTGCTTGTCTGTAGAGGTTTTCATTCCTCTGTCGAATCTGAATGAGATCCTTGGTGGATAGACTTATCTTGGTTGTAGGTTTTTCCCTTTCATCACTTTAAATATGTCCTGCCACTGCCTTCTGGCTTGCAGAGTTTCTGCTGAAAGCACAGCTTGTAACATTATGGGGGATTCCCTTGTATATTATTTGTTGCTTTTCCTTGCTGCTTTTAATATTTTTTCTTTGTATTTAATTTTTGATAGTTTGATTAATATGTGTGTTGGCGTTTTTCTCCTTGGATTCTGTATGGGACTCTCTGCACTTCCTGGACTTGATTGACTATTTTCTTTCCCATTTAGGGAAGTTTTCAAGTATAATCTCCTCAGATATTTTCTTAGTCCCTTTCTTTTTCTCTTCTTCTTCTGGGACCCCTATAATTGGAATGTTGGTGTGTTTAATGTTGTCCCAGAGGTCTCTGAGACTGTCCTCAATTGTTTTCATTCTTTTTTGTTTCTTCTGCTCTGTGGCAGTTTTTTCGACTCTTTTATCTTCCAGGTCACTTATCCTTTCTTCTGGCTCAGTTATTTTGCAATTGATTCCTTCTGGAAAATTTTTAATTTCATTTATTGTGTTGTTCATCATTGTTTGTTTGCTCTTTTGTTCTTCTAGGTCCTTGTTAAACGTTTCTTGTATTTTCTCCACTCTATTTCCATGATTTTGGATCATTTTTACTCTCATTACACTGAATTCTTTTTCAGGTAGACTGCCTATTTCCTCTTCATTTGTTTGGTGTGGTGAGTTTTTACTTTGCTCCTTCATCTGCTGTGTATTCTCTGTCTTCTCATTTTGCTTAACCTACTGTGTTTGAGGTGTCCTTTTCACAGGCTGCAGGTTCGTAGTTCCCATTGTTTCTGGTGTCTGCCCCCAGTGGCTAAGGTTGTTTCAGTGCATTGTGTAGGCTTCCTGGTATAGGAGACTGGTGCCTGTGTTCTGGTGGATGAGGCTGGATCTTGTCTTTCTGGTTGGCAGGACTGCGTTCAATGGTGTGTTTTGGGGTGTCTGTGAAGTTATTATGATTTTAGGTAGCCTCTCTGCTAATGGGTGGGGTTGTGTTCCTGTCTTGCTAGTTGTTTGGTATGGGGTGTCCAGCACTAGAACTTGCTGGTCATTGAGTGGAGCTGGGTCTTAGCGTTTCAACAGAGATCTCTGAGAGAGCTCTCACCGAGTGATATTACGTGGGGCCAGGAGGTCTCCGGTGGTCCAATGTCCTGAACTCGGCTCTCCCACCTCAGAGGCTTAGGCCTGATATCTGGCTGGAGCACCAAGATCCTGTCAGCCACTTGGCATAGACAATTGATTGGTAACTTGGATTTTTCTTTGCTTGGTGATTTATCCAAGCCAGATTCCCTTTGTCAGAGACACAGCAAACCAAAAATGCTGAAGCATCCGAGGTTTGCAGCAAAGACAGGCCTTATTCACAAGGCAGCCAAGTAGTAGACAGGAGAACAAATCTCAAATCTGGCTCCTTGAAGAGAAGGGGCTGGGGTATTTATGGGATAAAGAGTAACGTAGCAGGGCCGTCTGAGGTGTAGGGAGCATGGGGAGCATAGGGAGCATGGGGAGCATGGGGAGCATGGGGAAAGGTGTGGTAGGTGTGCTAATCACCCATTCTGCACAGGTGTTAAAATAACAATTTTGAAATGAAAATTTCTCCTGCTGTTCGTTCATATTACATCCTTAAATACATGAGTTTTAAAAAATTTTTACTTTAGCCATTAGAATAGAAAAAAATATATTAAGCGAAAATATAAATTAAGATTGAAAAAATCATATATGCATAAATAACTGAAGTTTAAATTCTGTCTGAGCCTTTTCTAGGTTTGTGTGACTCTGTCAATCTCAGTTTCATCTTTAACATGGAGAAAATGTCCGTCTTACAGGATAATTGTATAGATTAAGTGAGATTATTTTTATGTAAAAGACCTAATTTGTCATCTGAGACATCTATAAATAGTAGCAATAGTAGTATATAAATAGGAAAGAACATCAGAATTACACAAATAATTCAGGTACACAGTTTACACCTGCAAGGGAAAAGAAAAGCAGCAAGATATAAAATAGCATAAGATTCTCCTCTTCCCTCTCGTTCCTCCCCCTTCTTTTCTTCCTCCGTTTCCTCTTCTTTGTTTTTTGTTTTTTATTTTGAATTTTATTTTATTTGTTTATTTTTATATACAACAGGTTCTTATTAGTTATCTATTTTATACATATTAGTGTATATATGTCAATCCGAATCTCCCAATTCATCCCACCACCATCCTCTTCCTTGTTGAATAAAAAAAATTTCAAGGCAAATTTTTCTTAATGAACTTATTCTAGAAAGATTTGAATCAAGACATATACATTAAGACACTGGGAAAAGTATTTGTAAAATATTGTGTATTAAATTTCTATCTATGTGGAGTATGAGAAATGTTTAAGATGGTAGAGTGTGGTACTACCTTGTCCCACTAGGAGTCAAAATGTTTTTGGAAGAGAAAATACCAGAAACAGGTTATACTCATTACAAGTAATAAACCTGAAAGATTAAAATAATTGATGAATAATTCCATATTATGAGGTCTTGCTAAGGTGAAGTCATTATTTCTATGATTTTTGATTTTCGATTCCTACTTGATCTTTTGTTATATATGTGTTTTATTATATATGTACTCCTGTGTAATGAATCTCAAAAGAAACTTTGGTGTTAGTAGGGTAGAAATTACATGTAAAACCACACAAGTTCTTTTGATTCATTTTTCCATAAGTTACAGGCAAATCTTTGATTCATTACTGGTATTTAAAGGTAGAGAGCTCTATGATATCTTTTCAAAAATTGGTTTAATAGATTTCTCAATATATGATTTAAAAATAAGAAATAAAACCACATATTAATATTATGATTTTTATACAGGTAGAGCCTGTAAACCAATTTTGAAAGTAATGTAAGTTTAAATTTGGGTCAGTTTAAAATTTTCCACTTATAGCTTATATCTGCAAAGCTTTAAATAAAAGAGGTAACACACTTCACCTAAATAGAGATTATAAATAAATTATATAAATTATAAATAAAGTAATTTGGTTCTGAAATACATATTTGTCTCTTCTAATAAAATAAAAGGACTTCTTCCATCTCTTCTCTTCATTTTCTGTTTTGTCCTCACAAAACAATATCTCTCATCTGAAAGCCTCAAGCTCCAATTATCAGTAATGAAACTGCAATCATTAGCAAACACATAAGCATGGAACTATATTTCCATTTCTACCTTATGTCCAATCACGTCAAAAATCAAATAATCTAAGACTTTAGAGAGTGTGCAATGGTACTCAAAGAGCAAGTTACAATCCACTCTCCCCATTTCTAATCTTAGCATTGGTAGTACTAACAAGACATCCAGGGTCGCTGAACATTCTGAACAATACACGTTGAGGCCTCAATAAGTCAGCAAAGTCTCAAAGGTTGTACCATGTAAAAGTCAAGTAATTAAACACTGATTACTTACTGTTTAAAAAAAAAAAAAAAGGACGGCTGGGAAAAGTTGGATTTGGAAGGTCTAATTTCACAGAGAAGATTTCAGTGAAAATTAAGCCTTATTCTGCTTGTGTTGATTTGAAAGAAAAGGATTAAAAGAAAGATTATAAAAGGCATTCAGTACTGTCTTTCTGCAGCAGAACTTTGGGAGGTGACAAACAGCCATTGGTAATTCATTCAGTCATCTTTTCCCCAAACAGCATTTAGATTCTCCTTCAAAATTTGGCTGCAACTATTCGGTTTCATTATTCTTTCAAAACACAAAACCTCCTCCCTTCTGCACTCTTGGCTCCAGCTGAAATATTTTAGCTTCCTAAAAACAGCTAATTTCTAATAAAGTTTGCAAACATGGCAAAGTCCATTTCACCTGATGCTGTTTTATTTCTCACACATGAAAAAAAAGAAAAGAGAGAGAGAGAACCAGTTATCAAGTTCTAAATTTGACCTATTTTCAACCCTACTGGTATTTAATGGTAGAAAAGTCTATGATTACCTTTTTTAAATTGGCTTAATTTATTTCTTGATATTTGATTAAAAAATAAGAAATAAACCACATTTTAATATTGTGATTCTTACACAGGCAGAGACTGTTAAACAATTTTGAAAGTAGCATAAGTTTAAATCTTTCATTCAGGACAATTAGAATTCAGAATATATTTAAGTGTTCTTCTTTCTGCTCCACCCCCAAACCCAGTTTATCCCAGTGACTAGTGTGAAAAAAAAAAAAAAATGCCATATAAGACAGGTGCTAAAATTCTTTTTCTTGCTGAAAGTCATCTCAATTTTTATCCTTCTCACGCCACTCTTCCTGTCATAGGAGGGCATTTATTTCCATTAAATGGATGAGATTAGGATTATTTAATCAAAATAGTTATACTTCCTGTTAAAATTTACTTAATTTGTTTCTTGGAAATATCACCAACGATCTGTTTATAAGAACATATAAGATTATTTATTTTCTTATTGGTCTTAAATTGCCTGTGCTGAATTTATCAAATATTTTCTTGTTCAATTGTTCCTAAAAAAGCAGGTCTATTTTTACTGACAGAGAAAATCAGTTTGGATTGTTATGCATCCTGAAACACAAACATAAATATGTGAGCCTATTCATACCTACCTTGACATAAACATTTCAGTAGGTTAGATACACTGCAGGAACTTTTTGTAGCAAGGATGAAGGAGCAAAGGAGAGTTGCAAATCATGTATGAGCTACTTAATAATTAAACATCTTTGAAGATGCTATTGATGAAAACTGTTGTAGTTGAAAGGAAAAATTTGGAACATAAATAGGTAATAATAAAATGTGAAGCATTTTTACTTCAGACACCTTCATTGATAGTATTGCTTTATTTAAATTAGCTTTATTTTTATATGAGAAATGTTAAGAATAGTAGTGGAGTTAAAGAGGATTTTCATAGATCTTGGCAGTCAAACTGAAATTTTTATAATAAAAATAAGATCATAAATATGTAATTGGAAAATAGTATTTTTAAATACTAACATTTTTAATGACAAAAATATTTAAAATACTGTGCAGTGTAACTATAATCATAAATCCAGCTTTCATCCAATATTTCCATTTTCTTCTCTTGTGATAATCTTTTCTCATCCAGGTAAAGAAACCACTGTTCAATGGTGAAATCCTACCTGGGAGACAAGTGGTTTTCCAGGAACATTTGTATAGTGAGAAGAAAACTATGTTCTTTTGTAACTAAAAAGATGGTGTGAAAAGTGTATTAAAATGGTTTTTTACAAAGAACCAGTGGAAACATGCTCTGTACCAACAGGCCTTTTACTCTTTTATTTAAAACATTTGGGTCTAATTTCTGAACATTTCCAAAGATTGCGGATTTCAGCATGGTCATGCAAAAGCAGAGTAAGATGATGCTTCTGTGATGCACAGGAGTAGGAAAGTGAACATTAATATCCCTTATGAAGAAATAGAGCCATTAGATTTCACCAAGAAAAACAATATGGTTGTAGATGGATTCCTATTAAAGAAAATTGCATTGGAAATCCTTTGCCTGAATGACTTTCAGAAAAATACTAAGGCAAGCAATGTGGGTGGTATCTTTGCCACTTCTCTGGCAGAAATAATGGAATAACTACTAGGAGTCAGAAACACTTCACTTACGATTGGATCCTACTCTTTTTTTTTTTTTTGGATCCTACTCTTATCTCCATTTTGACAGCCTCTCCTTCTACTTGTTAAAATAAAAATACAATCTCCAAATTTTTATAGAGTTCAAAAAGACTGTGTCAAAATGAGGACATTTTCTTGGTTTATGTTCCCTAATACTTTTGATTCATCTATGAAAGCACAAAATCTCTTATTTTATTCTTGAAGTTAGCATTAACTAACTCGATAACATGACCCAATAATCCATAAGACACATGTATTCTGGAGGAACTTTTGCAATGTAAATAATAATAGTTTACTGAGTTACTAAAATTTCTTTTAGAAAGCATACTAGCTGATAATTTCAGTCTTGCTAACTTGGTAAAGATTAATCAAAAGCTAGAAAAACTCAAAAGCAAGCAACTTTGTCTTGATAAATTACAACTGCATTTTGCCAAGCCTGTTTCTTTGAATATGTAAAACTGTCATATACAGGAAAAACACAATCATTGACTTGAGATTCATGTATACTATTTTTTCATCATCAAAATCTTTGTGAGAGCTAATTCATATCTAATGACACTAATCTTTTCAATTGAAAATGTTTACATTCCTTTAAGTTTTTTTTTTAAACAACTAGCAAATAATATAACCTTAATAAATTTAAACACAAAGGTGTTCAAGTTACTCTGTAATCCAGGAATTTGGGAAGCAGGATAAATTTCTTAAAAGGTTTTTCATATAGAGATACAAAGGTATCAAACTCATAGTGATACTGAAATTGTATGTGCCATATTAGATCAAAGAGAAATTATTTTGTCTGAAAGAAACAGAAAATCTGGGCAGTAGTAGCTGAAACAAATACAGGTTTATTTTTCTCTCATGTCAAGAATCTCAAAATTGCTGCTATTGGTGGAGTAGCTAAATGTTATCAAAACCAACATTAGACTTTCTGTAGTGGTTCTTAGATAGAGGATCCAGTGTAGACATGAAGACTCTGTTAAAGGCTGGAAAAATAGATGAGTGAGTAGGGGATAAAGGACTAGCAAATAGCCATCTGTCATTTTTAGCAGGAAAACACATGTTTTCTGGGATATCTGCTTATATCTCAGCATCCAGACTCCATTGTATGATTATCACACTCTGTTGTGGAATTTGGGGAAGGGTTTGGTTGTATTTTGCCTCTTTTAGCCTATAAAGTGAAGGCAAACAAGAGAGGAAAAGTTGAAATGGGTGTTGGGTTAGCTTCATATAGTACTTGCCCCCATCCTTTTTATTCTTTCCTCTTTTTTAAAAAAAATTATAAAATAATGAAACATTGTCAAAACTTGGCAAATGGAATATGAAAAAAAAATCTTGTTTCAATATCATAACAGAGCAAATATCATTTTTTCTGTTTCTATATGCACATGTTTTAAAATCTGTTCATGCTACAATGTGATAGACTCCTTTTCTTTTACAACGTTTCATAAAGCTTTTCAACATTTGAAAATAATCTTTTTAACCAATATTTTTAGAAGTTCTTTAGTATGTAGATTTATCTGTTTTCCTAGTCATCTCATATTGCCAATACATGGTTTCTTTACATTTCTTCATTTTCTGGTTGCTGTTGTTAACAACATTTCAATTTAAAGCATATTAGAGACTTTCCAAGGATCATTTTATAGATGCCAGTAGGCAAATATAGCACAGAGCCAGGGGAGGTGTAGTAGAACTGATGCAGGATGCACCTCAGTTAAAAACTGGGAAGGATTTCTGAAAAATAAAGGTTGTAAAACTTTGAAATATATTATCATGGAAGAGAGAAATGTCATCTTTACAGAATATTCTCTAGAAAAGGGTCATATTGGATGATTTAATTTCTGTTCAGACTAAATTTAGAAGAATAAACTACATGACCTCTCAAAGTTCCATTAAAGCCTGTGGATCTATGCTCATGGTTCATTTATTTATGACTCTTGTTCATAAGTTATGAGTACCTTTTAGAGAAAGTGATTCCCTTATATCTAAGAGTTCTTAGAAGTCGATAATATAATGATTTAATACAGATTTTATGTTAAAAATTTGTTTTTTTTTGATAATGCCTTTTGAGTTTTAAGTTAGAAAATAAACTATCATCTATGTCTAAGCTTATAAAGCATTTATAAAGGGAGAAGTAATAAAAAATTATTAAGAATACATATTGAAATTAAACACAGTTCTTCCAAAATTACACACCAAAGGATTTCACTAACTTGAGAGTTACAAAAGAGAAGTCATGAATAGAATGTAACAACTTGATAGTATTTAAAATAATTCCTACTCTAAATAATAGGCTAGATGAAACCGTCAAATGGTATTAAGTGCAACCCAGTGGGAAGGTTTTTCTATAATTCAGCTCTAAGATTAGATATAAATGGAGCTATTACCATGGAAACTATTTTTGAGGCTAATAAAAGTATAACAAATATGAACTAAAAACTACTTACAAAACCTCTACCCAGACAGTAGCTGTTCCCTTCTTAGTAAAAAAAGTCATTAAAAAAGAAAAAGCCTTCAGACATATAGACTCCTTTGTTTAGAGAATAGTTGTTTTCAGCTGGTTTCTTCTTTTTTTGTGGAATGTAAAGCTTCCCTTCAGGGTAAAAGTGAGGTTTGTTCTGATGCATAAAGGGAGGAAAGGGTTTAGAGAAGTGAAATTTGTGGAAAGCACACACTTTTAAAATATAGTTTCTTTCCTACCCTAAGTGTAAACCATAGTTTATAAACAAGACCTATTGTTCCCTCCTTTCTTTTAAAGCAGGCATGACTATAATACAGTATTGGTAATTTATAACTGCCCAGGAAAAAAAAATCTTTTGTAGATTTTTTTTTTTTTTCCTGAAAGCTTCTCTGAAAATATTTTATATCATTTTTACTTTTGGAGGTAAAATATATTTTATTTATGATGCCATTTAAAAAGCAGTGTTAATTTTCAAATACAGTTGTAAAAGGAGTCTAGGTGAAGATTTACAATGGAAGGCACTTTTACAAGTACTTTGCAAAAATGTTGAACCTCAGTCCACTGGAATAATACTTCATACGTCTTCAGAAATGATACTAATCAAATATTGTTTCACAAAATGGAATGTAATATTCTGACTAAGGCAAGAGGAATAAAGGCAAAATATAAGATAATTCGTTTCTGATTCATTAATAGACCATTTGTAAAAAAATATGCAAATAGTCCACTGAGCAGTAGATGTTTCTGTCCTTCAATATTGCTGGTCTATTGGCAGGGTCACAGATATTAACATTCAGTCTCTCAAACATTTTCATCAGCATCCCAGTATTTCTCTACTTTGATGTAAAAGTTTCCCAGCACCAAGCAGGTGGTGCCTGACCAGGCTAATTAAAGAAATGTGCACTATAGTTCATATTAAAACAATCCACTGGGCTGGCTTTTGTGGAGTATGAATGATCTCTGGGTTATCCAAGCACAATGGGTACAAGATACACAAAGATACTGACAGCACAACTTCAAGTCCTTTGACATTGGTACAAACTGCCTTAAAATGATATCAGGTTGGTCAATCTGATGTACATACAATAAACAAAGATATGGGACCACTTATTTTTAGGTGATGATAATGGAGCAATGGGCCTGTATCGCGGCAGAAGCTACATAATAAAAAAAAATTCTGGAAAGGAAAAAGACCTCAGGCTCTGGGTCATGTTTTCATACTACTTCCAAAAAATGCTAGAATCAGTGACATCACATTCATTCACTGTTATTTATTTAGCACCTAGTATTCAGGTACTGTACATTGGGGATGCAGTGTTGAGTAATATAAAATCTCTGCCTTCATGGGGTATACAATCTTCTGAAAGGAGATATAGTTAAGTGAAAATACATTATGTACCTTATACATTGGGAATTGAATAAAAACGTTATTATTTACTATTTTATTTAATCATAACAAACTTATAAGACTGTATTAGTTTGCTTGGGGTGCTCTAACAATGTACCAGAGACTGGTTCTTTTAAACAACAGAAATTTCTCAGAGTTCTGGAGGCTCCTAGAAGCCTTAGATCAGTGTGCCCGCATGGTTGAGTTCTGGTGAGGCCCTCTTCCAGGTTACAGGCTGCCAACTTCTCCTTGAATTCTCACATGGCCAAAAGCAAAGAGCAGCAAGTTCTCTCCTGACTTTTATAAAGGCACTAATTCCATGTATGAGGGCTCCAGCCTCATGACCTCATCTAATCCAAGTCACCTCTCAAAGCCCCTCCCTCCTAATGCCATCACATTGCGGGTAGGATTTCAACATATGAATTTTGGGGTACACAAACATTAAGTCCATAACAAAGATAACATTAATATTCGTATTTTATAAATGGGTAAAATGAGACAGAGAGAATGGTTGCATAGTCAAAAATCTGTGTAAAATACAGTTAGAATTTGAACTTGACTTTACATAATACTATAAGCACAACCAACCTCTATAGACTACACCATCTATCTACCTATCTATCTATCTATCTATCATCTATCTAATATTTTTGTCAATATTTTTCAAGAATATTTCTTTGTCTCTAATGGGAAAACATATAAACAGAAAATCACCATGTGATTAATAATTGCTACATTAATAACTTGAAATATTAGTTGTTATACTTCTGATATAAAAGATGTATTCAGGAAGGAAACTTGACAATTACATGGATGAAAAATAAACTTTAATCTTTTAAAAGTAATTGCCAAATCAGATCTTCTATATAAAGATACTCTCCTATCTCATCTATTCAAGTACGTAGGTTTAGCAATCCTTCTCTCTCTTTATCAACAAGTTTTCACTCTCGCTCGAATTTACCCATCATTATACAAACATAATGTTATTCCTACTATCTTAAAAAAAAAACTTTTCGTGACCTGCCTTCCTCCTCCAACTGTCATTTCTCTGCTGTTCTTCATAGATAAACTCCTTGTTATCTCTATTCCATGTCTTCACTCCAGTCAGGATTCTCCTACCACTCCACCATAATTGTTCTCGACAAGGTTGCCAATGACTGCCATGTTGCTAAATCCATGAGTCAATTCATGCTTCTGCTTGAGGACATTTGCTTTTGACTTCTCTTCCACCTTTGAACTGCCCCCCTCACTAGATATTAATACAGCTCACCACTCACTCCTTTTAGTCTTTCCTCCAATGTCACTTTCCTCATGAAGATTTCCTTAACTGCCTTTTTTAGTCTTCAACCCACCACAATCTCTATTCTTGCTCACTGTCTTACTTTTCTCTACAGCATTTATTACCATCTATTGCTTAGTTTACATATTTATTTTATTACTTAACCCAATCCTTAACAAAAAAAATAAGCTCATGAGAACAAGCATTTTATCTCTCATGTTCACTGTTGTATCCCTAAGCCCTAGAATACCGCCTGCCATATACCAGTTGTTGAATGATTGAATAGAAAAGCAGATAATTACTAAGAATAGGTTAGGTTTCGTTCACTTTGCTAGGTGCTGCAATTACAAAGTCAACAAGATAGATGGGGTCTTCCTCTTCAAAATACCAATGATCTAGATTGGAAGAGAGACATTAATTCACTCAATTTCTATACAACATGAAAAACGCTCTTAGAGATGTATAATGGGAACATGCAGGAGAAATACTGATCCAAAATTTGAGGCATCAAGGAAGGCAGTAATATCAAACCAAGGAAGAGAGTGATATCAATTTGGGGACCTTAAAGACAAATAGAAGTTATCGCTTAGAAGTGAGTGGGGGGAAGGGTATAATTCAGGCAAAAAATGCGTTCAAGTGAGAATGGTATGTTGGAAGAACTTTAAAATTGAACCTTCACGCACTGTTGGTGGATATGTAAATTGATACAACCACTATGGAAAACAGTATGGAGGTTCCTTAAAAAACTAAAAATAGAACTACCATATGACCCAGCAATCCCACTACTAGGCATATGCCCTGAGAAAACCATAATTTAAAAAAAGACATGTACTACAATGTTCATTGCAGCACTATCTACAATAGCCAGGACATGGAACCAACCTAAATGTCCATCGACAGATGAATGGATAAAGAAAATGTGGCACATATATACAATGGAATATTACTCAGCCATAAAAAGAAATGAAACTGAGTTATTTGTAGTGAGGTGGATGGACCTAGAATCTGTCATATAGAGTGAAATAAGTCAGAAAGAGAAAAACAAATGCAGGTATGCTAACGCATATATATGGAACCTAAAAAAAAAAAAAAAAAAAAGGTACTGATGAACCTAGTTGCAGGGCAAGAATAAAGAGGTAGGCATAGAGAATGGACTTGAGGACATGGGGTAGGAAGTCGAATCTGGGGCGAAGTGAGAGTAGCATCGACATATATACACAACCGCATGTAAAATAGTTGCCTGGTGGGAAGCAGCAGTATAGCACAGGGAGATCCGCTCCGTGCTTTGCGATGACCTAGAGGGGTGGGATAGGGAGCATGGGAGGGAGGCTCAAGAGGGAGGGGATATGGGGACACGTGTATGCATATGGCTGATTCACTTTTTTGTGCAACAGAAACTAACACAATATTGTGAAGCAATTATACTCCAATAAAGATCTATTAAAAAAATAAAATTCAATTAAATCAAAGGAAAAAAAAAAGTTCAGTATCCACTGGAGCACAGAGTATGAAATAAAAGCGATGAGAGATGAGTTGGAGTTATACTGTCATTAATATTGGAGTCTCAAAAGACAGACTGCTTGAATTTGAAGGTGCACTGTGCCATTTACTCCTTATTACACTGAGGCAAGTTATTTAATCTCTCTGGGCTTCAGTTTACTTATCTGTGAAAGGGAGAAATGGTCTCTCAATCGGTGTTTTGAGCATTCGATGAGGTATGAATCTAAGGAATTTAGCATAGAGCCTAAATTGTTTATTGATAAACAGTAAGTCATCAATAAATGCTAGTTGCTGCTGTCGTTGTTGTTACTGTTGCTGTTCCACTTGTGAAATAAGCCGGGAAGAGCCCATTGTGATTCTTGCAGGGCAACTATATACCCCATCCACTTCCTAAAACCTTTGAGACGTTATGTATTGCCAGTGTAATCATTTTATGGTTTTTTTTTATCATTATTATTACAAGTGAATACTTTTCCTGTTTCCCAGAATTGTTTCTATGACATTGAATAGAAAACTGATGTGCTAGCTTTGTGTCAGTTTAAGTAGAATTAGGGCGGGGGGGTGAGGAATTGTGCACTCTCTTAATTAAAGCACTTGCTGAAAACACAATTCATGTGATCTACAGAGACATATTTTTGGAGTATGTTTGTGATAAAACATAAAACAAAACTCAGTAAATCACAGCTAATTAAAACAATACAAGCAATGAATATAATCGTCAACATTTTATTCTTATATTTGAACATAATATTTTATTGAAATATGTATACTTTAAGTGGTCATCTGATGTTTGTTAAAATGAAATTCTGGAACGGTGTTACAATGGACCTCCCCCGCTACCCCACTTGCTACACTTTACCTGTTCTAGAAAAGAGACGATCTAAGTTTCAGTACATCTGAGAGCCTGAATCATTGGAATAATTACCTCAATTCTCTAGTAAAAGAAAAATATCTTAAAAGAGATCTTCTTTGATTGACATATGTCTGCGTTTTTTAAAAGATATACAAAAGAGGTATTTAGTGTAACTATTGACTTTCACTGCATGACACAATATGGAGTGTTAAAGGCCCAAATCCTGGAGATGTAGGAACCTTATTGCACACTCTTTTCTGGTCACCCAGAAGGCAATCCTCACTTACTATTAGTTAAATGTCAACTGTGTAAGTAATCAGCAATGAAAGTAAGCATCTGTTTCTAAGAGGGTGAGAAGGGTTATTTTTAAGCTTCATTAAATCCATTGTGCTTTCTCTTGTTCATTTGTTGCATTGTCTGCTTTTGGCACAAAATTGTCAACAGGTGTAACAAAGTTTAAATGGATGCATAATGCCAACTGCTTCTAACTCTGGCATGAGAAAGGACCTCCTGTAAGAAGAACTGCCTCCTGAAGCATTTTGTTAGCTCTCATTGGCTGGAACTCATGTCATAGTATAAGAGGCCAGCCAACTTATGAGTAGGCAACCTGCCACCTAAACAGATGGGCATGGGTTTGGCAGTCAAGAGGCCAAGTATATACAACAAATATAGGTATCAAGGCTTCATTTCCAATTGATATTGCTAGGAAGTCTGTTCGTCCTGATCTCATATAAGTTGTTGCGATGGGTTTAATCAGTTTTTTAAGGCATAAATGACATTACTTATTCTAACAAGCATTTCAATACTTTTGATTTGATTGATCATTAAGACCTTATTAAGAAAAATGGAGAATTAAACAGGGCAAAAAGCATTTTAAATAGAAACTAAATGTATAAAAATTATGTTCATATATGTTCATACGATGAAGGTAAAAGTTTTATGACATCTTTATATTGTCCCTTTGGAGCACAACTATTCAGAGGTCAAGAAGAATTTTGAATGTATTTTTGTGATAAAACATACAACAAAACTCAGTATATTATTGGCGATTAAAACAATAGAAATATTGCATAGTACTCTCTAAATAAAACTCTATGAGGTAAGGGGCCTTGAAATTCTTACTCTTGTTACTTTTCTCTGTGCTTAGTAAGTGCTCAGTAAATGCTTGTGGGATGAATGTGTAGTCAGTATAATTCTTTAGTAATGTAACATTTGCTTATTTTGTGTCAAATAAGTTCAATGTAATACAATACTTAAAACATTAGACAAGAGTGAACTTGATTATAACTCTGACTACTCTGAGAGTGCTTTTAAAAAACTCACAGTCTAAATGTATGGATATTTGAATGAAATCTGTGCACAAGTTTAAAATCTTAGATTTTAAAAAATTAATAACAATTAATAAATAAATTAATAACAATTTACTCATTATTTGAGTAATCTGTTTCTTGGATTTAGAAAGAGAATTAAATGTAATTACAAATTTGTTTATATGATTTGTTGTTTTAAAACAAGAATTTTCTGTATTGTTAATTACATCATGGAATAAATTTAAAGCACCTTGTTCTTGAATTCAAGTATTTATTTAAAGACATTAGGATTATCATATTCAGATCAAACTGTAATAATAGAAATATGTTTGCTATATATTTTTTCATTCTTCAAGAATAACCAACTTTGCAGGCTTTGGTTTTACCCACAAATGGTTGCAAATGGTCATGTAAGGGTCCCTGTTTACTTCCCTGAGTATAAATCCACAAAACCTGAAATGGATATCAAAAACTACTCTTGTAAAGTACTTACAAAATTAACCACAGAATACCTAACTAAAGTGGCATATCTTTTTACAGCTAATGAAAATTGCCTGATTTAAAAAATATATATATATATATTTAAAATAGCATGCATGGTAAAATCATAAAATCCTCTCCGGGTCCCATCTGTGAGCTTACCTGGAACAGAACATCTAAAGAATGAGACATTGCTACAGATCACTTAAGAACGTACCTCTGACAAACCACTTCAGAAAACTCAAGTTTCTTATATTCATTTAGAAATGAAAATTTATACCAGGTTTCTTGAATAGAGTGAGTTTGGCAATAATGACATAAAAAATCTAGGTATGCTTTTAGTTCAAGTTTCTTTATTGTTAAGCATCTTGAAAATTACAGAAAATGTTCAACAAAACTCCCCAATTCAAACTGCATTCAGAAAAAGCAAAACCACAAAAAGATTTGCTATAAGTTTTTAAACTAAGTTTTCTCCATTTCACTGCACTTCACCAAACTGGAAATATGGGGCAAGTGGGAGATTCAGCACACATTTGAATTCTGGGAATTGGGTTGACTGAGAGAGGAAGATCTATAAGAAGGAAATTTCAGTGGTCTGATTTCAAACTTCTTAGCCTAATATTTGGAGTCTTTCTTGTCCCACCCAAGTTTAGCTTTTAAATCATTCAGGTCAGAAAGTATTTGATTGCAAGGAAAACAGGACTGCTCAAACTAGCTCAAGCAAGGTTTTTTTTGGAGAGGTGAATTAATTTTAAGAACATAAGGACTCACGTGTGGGAAATATAGGCAGGACTGGAAAATAATGATTTAATAATAATAATAGTTGACATTGCTTACCATGTTCCTGATACTGTTCTAAGAACTTTCTGTGTATTATCTCATTTAATTCTCATAATAGCCCAAGGTAATTACTGTTTCTATTGCATCCTACTTTACAGGAAGGTTTAGTAACTTTCCCAATATCAACATGCTTTTTAGAGGAAAAGCTGGGATTGACTCCTGGTGGTCTAATCCCAGAAATCACATATTTAGACATTCTACCATATATTTCTCTATGTGTTTGGCTCCATTTGGATCTCTTCTGCTACCCCATAATAACTACAGTTTGTATTTGTCTTCAATTTGCCACAGAACTTATTCTGCTTTCATGATCTTGCTGTTTTTCTTCCTGGAGCTAAGTGACTCAGGTTCACAATGTTTCTGTTCCAAATTTCTGGAGGAGATAATCTGGTTCATCCAGCCTGCATCGGGTATCTAACGATGACCCAATTAGGTGAAGGAGGGGGAGGAAAGAATGGAAAAGGGCAGGTTTGGGTGACCTTATGCAAACATGCTAGACCTATCCTTTTAGATTCTAGATTCTTAGAAGAGGTACAAGAATTCAGATGCGATGGTAGCATCTTCCTCCACCTACCTTCTTATCCCTTCTTTTTATACCTGTTCTACAAATCCTTTGAAGTAGTCAACCAGATACATTCATTAGTCTCTAAACACATTTAAGGCATTCTTCTATCAGTGCTTTTACTTGTCGTATATTTCTGGCCTGGAATTTCATCTGTCCTTATGATTCAACTCCTCTGATTATTATCAGTGCTTCAAGGTAAAAACCATGTAGTACTTCCCACCTTTGAACTCCTACAGGCTTAGTCTTATCACATGCTGAACTCCTACAGACTTAGTCTTATCACATGCTTGGAGCTTTATCAGATTCTCTCTTGCATTGTTATTTATGCTTTTATTAGTATGTCTTTTCTCCCCAGCTATATCAGTTAATCAAGATATGTTTCTTGATATCTCAATCTATGTATTTAAATTTGTATTATAACCACAACTGTAGCAATGTCGTACACTGACTGATGTACCTACTGATGAAAGAAGAAAGAAGAAAGAAAGAAAGAAAGAAAGAAAGAAAGAAAGAAAGATTTTAAAAGAATGATTGAAACAGAAATTGAAAGCTGTTGGACTGAGAAGAATATGGAGATATTTAAATGTTGAGTTTTCATTTCATTTTACAAGATTTTTATAATTCTTTATAGGAATTAGAATATAATTTAAATTCTTGATGAATAAAGGCTTTTCCCCTTTATTTCTCAAGCCTCATCTAGTTTCAGGTAAATGTTGGCTGTTGGTTAATATTTCAATGTCTGACCAACTCATGAATAAGCTTAAGTATTAATTTATTTTAAATGTTCCAATGCCAATTATAAACCTAGAAAAATTTTAATTTTTAACTTGAAATTATAATTTAAAACACAAGATATATCAATGATACATTTAAACTGGAATTATGTTCTAAACTATGACTCTATTAGGTCAAAATTTCTTTAAAATTATAAACATTTAAAATATCATATTGACTTCATTATTTCCATTTTTGTTTGATATACTTCATTACTTCACTGGGTTAGAATACACTTATTGACTAATTTTTTTAAAAACCATTTCAAATAATTTGGATTTGTTTCCGTAATTCAATTTCTGGAAATTATTCTCTGTTGGTGACTGTCACCTGTCCCTGTATTATATTTGCAGTAACTGTAGAGGTTTTAGGCAAAATATAGTTTTCCAGAGGTACAGCCATTCTGTTATTCAACAAAGATAAAAGCGCCTGCTTTATGTCATCCTTCCAGGTTTGGCCCAGAACAAAACTGTCAGGTAAATGGTGTTTGACATTGCAAATCTTTGTACTTCTCTCTTTGCTATGAATCCACTCCTCAGATCTCCAGTGTTGTGTCCCGATGGCCTTAACTCCGCAATACAGCACCTTCCCTCAACCTCCTCTCCTTAAGAAGTGTTCTGGAGTTATTCTTCTTGGTTAGGCAACATATTTATTTTTTTCACAAGAAATTTCCAAAGATATAATACCTTATCCTAGTAAGGGTTTTCAGACTCTACACACCTCTACAAAGAGGAAGAAATTTATTTTACTTGGTGACCTAATAAGTATATGTGTGTATCTGAAATGTATGTTTTATGCAACAATTCTTACCCCTAAAACTGCAACAAAAATCACAGCTAATATTGAATATCATTTTATTAACAATGAAGGACAACATTGTATTCTATTTCATTTTCTTAAACCACCAGTCAGAATCTACTAAATTTATCCTAAGACCTACTAAAAGGTCACAAATAGGAGTGACTTTATTGGAGGTTGTTTCTGGTACGAAAGTGGCTTTTATGCATTCTTCAAAGGATTTAAAGTAGGGGCCTGTGGCTCCATAACATTCACCCACATTTCCTGGCATTTCTACTTTGTTGTAAGAGAAGGTCTTCTGAGTATAACAGAGTTTGGACAAAAGCGAAGGGGTCAGATGAGGGAAACATACATCCTTAAGGAGTCCTTTCATTCTTTTTCTATCATTTATACTCCACAGGATTCTTGGGGAATGCTTCACTGAGAAAGTCATCTGTATATCCAAATTTGGAAAAGTGATGAATATGCAATTTTCCCTCCAGATAGATACAGCTCTAGTCTCCCCCTTCTTCCAGTCAGATGAATATATGCTTACTGAGTGTCTCCCACCGGGTTTTCAAGTTAAGTAGGCATCATGACATTAAAGTTATTTTTTTCCATGCTCAAGAGGGTTGTATAACATCTAATGTGATCAGACTCCTTACTGAGTAATGAATATGGAAATTAGATAATCGAACTACAGTAAAAGGTTAAAATGAACTCTAAGAATTTAAATAAAGGAAGCTGAAGGATGTGGATACATTTGTGTGCCTGTGAGTGAGAGTATGTGGTAATACTTGTTGCAGGTGACACATTTTCTTTTTTTGATCCAATAATTCTTAGAACAATTGTTTTGGCTGCTTGTAATTGAATACCTCTATGAATAGCTTCTCACATAACCAGCAGATAAGTACTCTGGATTTGATGAAAAACATTTCTGCATTTCACTTAAAAATCTTAAGTAGTTATATTCCTAATTTGGGGGAGAGGTTTGAGGGAATGTTTATTAAAACCAGGGAATAAAACAGGGAGCCCACTGAGGTACTACATGCTCTATGATTAGGTTCTTTCAGTCTCAAATTCACTGAACCAACAAGCCAGGTTTAGCCAAGTAGAAAGTGAACAACATTTACTGCCCTGCTGTGGCAACTTATCTCGTCCTCTCCTTCTATTCTTTAATTTTCAAGGCTTCTTGATTCCTTCTTATTTTGATTTTGTGCATATGGTCACCTCGGGTTATGGTTACATAAGTGAGAGACAGCTAGGTCAATATATAATATACTTATCTTTTTTCATTACACAATAACTTTCTTAAGGAGAAGAATTAAATCTTCTACTTCCTTCACAGTAATCTACAGCCCCTAGGGTTCTGTTCATAAATATGCTCAATAAATGCTGTTTATGTGTTGATCTGCTGCTCATAAATGGAATATTTTACAGATTCTCCCAAGAATAAGGGTTCAAGGAGGTTGAAACTGAATTAACCTTTCTATAAAACCATTCTAATAAACCCAACTTTGAACTCCAATTCAAATCAGATACTCAGGAGTGGAAGTCTCCTTGAAGTCATTATGCAAGACAACTAATCAAGGCTACTGTACTTAGACATCAAATATTTCATTCAGTATTTGTATCTAGTTGATAAGTTCAGAAAACTTAGATAATATTTATACATCACATTTAGGGACAGATTCAGAATTATTTCCGAGTTGGCAGAAGGTATGGCATAGAAATTTCCATGCTCTGTATGTGCATGTGTAAAGATTCTCTCACACACACACACACACACACACACACACACACACACATGAGATGAGAGAGAGAGGAGGCAGGGAGAGAGACCAGATTAATAGAATAGTTTAAAAAAAAACTATAAGCTATGCTTAGGGATGTATTTTAACAGACTTCTAGGTCATAGGACCTAAGCTCAATTTCTTATTTCTAATGGAATAAAAATAAAATTTTCTCTTTCTCTGTCTCTAATATATTCTGCTCATGAGGAATATAAAAATTGTTAAATAAAAACTGAGACTTATTCTTTGGCATCCTCTTAATAACTAGGTTAAGCGCTCTTCTTTTTTTTTTTTTTTTTTTTCTTTTTCTTTTTTTGGTAACTGGGTAGCTATAAGACAGACAGCCTTGCTAAGTTTAAAAGAAATAAAAGAAAAAAAGGAAGCATGCTATATTTTTTTTACCTGAAAATACAGTAGACCCTCCCAGTATCTTCCCTGTTGGGCAGTCATGCTCTACGGGCCTGGGCTAGAGGAATAGGAAGAGAACTCAGTCAGTGCTTCCTGAGGACAAAGGAGAAAGTCTCCAAGAAAAAGGCTTGGCTGCTCTCTTTATGTGAGTTCACTAGGGAAAGGGTATCTCATTCTTTCAGTAAAAAATGAGAGAAATAGTTGTTCAGTTTACTCGGCAAAACAATAAAAATTTAAATAAAAATAATTGAATTAGAATACAAGCATGAAAATGGTGCTGATTTTCTTTATATTAATTCTATCTACCCATGGATTCGAACCTCGAAATTGTTCCTTTTACCCATGTTTTTCTCTGTAGTTATGGTACATTACTAAGCTCTGCTTATTTTACCTTCAAAATGAATGTCTAATCTATAGCTTTTCTTTCCATTTCTACTGCCACTATCCCTCCTAAGCTAAGCCATCACTATTCCTCATTTGAAATATAGCTGAATTGTATATCTTTCTACTTCCATTCTTGCACTCTTTCAATCTATTATTAACATTAACAACCAGAGTGACCTTTGAAGAACCTCCACCAAATTGTGCCACATTCTTGTTTTCTCTTGCATTTGGAAGCAAGCAAATTAAAAGGCCCACAAGTCTAAATAAGACCTTTCATGATCTAGCTCCTATTCTCAAATTCATCTCATTCCACCTGTTGTTTCCTTCCAGCCACACCCATTATTTTCAATTCCCTGAATTCACCGTATCCTTAGTCCTTGCATGGGCTGGGCTAACAGCATGCATTTCTTTCCTCTCCCCACAACTTTTCATTTGACTGAATCTTTATTTTTCAGATTTCAGCCTAATTTTTGCCTTCACAGAGAAATGTTTCTACATTATCCAGTCTAAACTAGGTCTTCCTTATTATTCTCTCCCACTGAGTTTTAGTCTTTTCTTCCTTCCACTTACAGAATTTGCAATTACACGTGTTTATTTGTTTGCTTGCCTGTTTTATCAAACTGAATTCCAAGAGCGCCCAGATCTTGTCCCAGCATTATATCCAACAACCAGCTCAGGGTCTGAAGCCCAGTAGGTACTTATACAATATCTGTTGAGTGAATTAACTAATTAGTTGCTATATTAATAAACAACTTAAGTAATTCATTGAGTCATAAATTACAGCATATGGTCCGGATATAAATTTTTAAATCTCTTCAATTAAGAAATGTGAATAGGACCTTAACCACTTTTATGAGATTGTTTAGATTATTTTCCTTCCAAGTATTAAAAATTGTCTTGTGGTCTTACTTATTAACTCTAAAATGATTTTTGTCTTTCAAATACCAGTACTCTGTCTTGCCTGATCTACAATGATCAGCAGTCTCCCCTTTATCATAAATGCAGGGAGGGTATTTTAAACTGCTTTTGAAGGGAAATCTCTTTCTGAAGAGACTAAAGAGAAAAGCCATCCATTGGTGAGAAAGATGACCAGGCAACTTCCAATACAAAAATATTAAACATCAATTCCTTCAGCCTCAGCAGCTTAGAACTTTGAGAATAATCCAGTTTAACTCTCACATTCTCAGGATCCTACCTGGTTAGAGCTTGATAGAAGCAACTGTTTGGGCAATTTATTCATATTCTGTCCAATTAGTGAGGCCTAGTATAAAATGTTAAATTCAAACTGACTGAATGATTACCGAACCAGCATCTTTTCAATCTATGTAGCGGGAATCACTTAACAGCCAATTGGCAAATTAAGTTCCATCTCTGGTTCTTGGAACGATCTTCTTCCCAGAGAGAAGAAACTTATGTTCTTTAGTCTAGTGGCATGGGAGGGAGCCAAAGGAAGTTTGCCGCTGGTCCATCTTGGATACTGGATCTGCTTTCTGGATTCTGTCTTCATCCTTATGACCAAATCTCCTGAATTCATATCCATTCCACAGGAATGTGGGAATTGCTTTCTGCCTTGGAATCCTGACTGGAAAAACTTTTCCTTTATCAGGGGCTCTTTTTCTGACACATAGTATTTCAAAGCTTGGGCTCTGGGGTCAGTCAATTTGAGTGTGAGTTCTCAGTGCATTGATGCTGTGATTTTTTTTACAAATTATGTAATATCTCTAAATCTGAATTTTCTCATCTGTAGAGAGATTGTAATAACAACGGTTTCCTCATAGGAATATTGTAAGAATTAATTGTGATTTGATGAAATGTGCTTAAGGCTACTTTGAAAGTAGTGAAACTTTTATCCCTAGAAGTGATCAAGCAGTAACTAGGGTTCATGCCTATATCATGTTTAGATTGCAAAGGCCATTCTGTGTCAGGAGGCAGAACTGTTGATTTTCCCATCTTTCTGAACCTATCCTTCCCCATTGTTTTGTCAGTTAATGGGACTTTCATTTACCAAATTGCTCAGGTCCAAATCTCAGGAGCTGTTTGTGATTCCTCTCTTTCTCTCATGCCTTACACACAATCCATCAGCAAGCACTTTGGGCTCAATATCAAAGCATTTCCTGAACTACACTACTTCTGATTTTTACTCTTAAACACTCAAATTCAAGTTACTATCATCTTTTATATGGACTATTGTAGTAGTTATCTGACCTCCCTTTTAGTCTCATTTCCCGAAGGTCCATTTCCACAGAGCAACAAATGGATATTTAAAATATATAAGCCCTACCATAGCACTCTTTTGCTTAAAACCATACAAAGACTTTTGATTCTTTGTTAGAATAAAATCCAATCTTCTTACCATGGTCTTCAAGGCCCTCCTAATCTGGTCCCCAACTAGCTCTTTGGCATCACTTCCTCCATGTATTGCACTTGCTCAATTTTCTTACAATCTCTCTTTTCCTCACACATGAGAATTTTTTATTACATCTAAGCCTTTGCACCTGTGGTTCCCTACGTCGGGAACACATTTTTCCTAGATCTTTGCCTTCTAACTCATTCTCATTATTCAGATGTCAGACAATATTATCTCTTCAGGGTTGCCTTCCCTACTACCCTTTCTTAAGGATTCCCCCCTACCCGGTCACTTTCAAGCCCAATCTCACAATCTGTTTTCTCTATGACAATGGTCACTATCTGAAATAATTTTATTTTCCATCTCACCTCCCCATTCCTACTCAAATAGACACTCAACAATCTCAAGAACCCTCATTCCCCATTGTATCCCCAATCTGTAGAACAATGAAGGCACATGGTAGAACCTTAAATATTTGTTACAGCTTACTCAGTGAATGAGATTTGTGAGTTTGTACTTCTTTGCTCTGTTAACTGGTGCTGGAAAATATGTTAAAAAAGAAAGCATGAAAAGAAGAGTTCATTCTTCAGATGATTCTTTCTACCTTTTCAACAATTAGAACCACAAAAAATGACAGGTCCTATAGACCTGACCTTTTTAAGGTTCACCTACAGCTAAAAGGGCATACTTCATTTTGTTTCTACCACATCTACATACTTAAACAACAGTTGGCAACAAGAGCAGAACTGCAAAAACAAAAGACAAGAATAGTTCCTTTTACATTTATTTCTCAACTACTTTTAGAATTGTTGATGATCTGTGTTTCTTTTCTTTGGAGAACAAATTCTTAAAGAGGACTTAATAATTTAAAAAAACCATGAAGATAGATGCTAGTACTAAATACAACCACAGATTCTCTTCTAATCTCTGTTCTCTCTCTTTAAGGTTTATATTTCAAATTAATTACATATATGCTCAATGAAGGAAGATTGTTTGGTTTTTCTAGTTTAGATATATTCCCCTCCTCCAACCCCATCACCCCAGGAAAGGAACCAGTTCACACAACTGTTCTATGTTACTATAACTAAATAGTTTGTATTCACCATAAAGAAGGAAGGCACTTTTGGTCAGTAGAGGAACTGTGAACAATGGTATATAGTTAAGCCTCACATCAAGATATGCTGTCCCCAAGGTTCTGAAAAGTTCATTTTTGAATGTTAAGGAGCAAGGACACTATTGATCACAAACAAGACTGAAGAGTGCATACAAATATGATGTTAACTTTTGTAAACATAAGAGATTAGGCATGGGTAGACAAAACAGAGCAGAAAATTGATACTGACTAATGAATGCAGACAATATGGACATTGCAGTTTTTCTTAGAACATTTGATTTCTTCAAAAGCAAATTTTTCAAACTTCTTTGCCTAAGTTTTTGTCTTTGTGCCCAGAAAAGCATAACAATAATAGAACAATAAAAATAATTTTATTATCTGTTTGGAAGATAGTATATTTTCACATACCTTTACTACCTTGGAGTAACAAAGCAAAGATACATGAAAAGATGTATAGAACAAAACTTAAAATTCCCCAAAGAAGAAAAACTGAGGTGGATGATAGATTCATTTATTAAAATTGACTTCTTTTTTTTTAAGATTCCACACATAAGTAACATCATGCAGTATTTGTTCTCTGTCTGGATTATGCACTTAGCATAGTGCCCTCTGGGTTTGTTCATGTTATCATAAATGGAACAACTTCCATATTTGTCAATTTTATTTGTCAATTATACCGCAGTAAAGCTGAAAAAAAATTTTTTTGAAGATGGAAATAGACCTTACATTGCATTTTAAGGAAAAGGCTTTTCGTTAATAAGTAAACTCATGTTCGCAAATCTGTCTTTTTATACATATCTGTTAATGTGTGTGTGTTTGCATATGAATCACAATATGCACATAGATAGATGGTCCTCATTGTAGAGCAACACAAAAGTTGAAAGCACAAATTACCAACCAGTACTCACTTCCCAACCGAATGACTAAAAGACAGTGGAATGGTGAAAAGAAGCTTGTGAATTTTAGGTAAAATTTTTGATACTGTTTAGGCCCCGGGTATGTGCTGATTTTCCTAGCTACCTAAATTATCTTTAATGAATTCCACATGCCCTAGTTCCATTCCTGTGTAGAAAGCATATGGGATAGTTTCCAAGATGGTGAGGTGCAGCATCATTGAGGACACAGGTGAGTGATTCCTGAAAGCTGATCTATGGTTGAATGGAGACTGAGAAAGGAAGAATATTTCAAAAGAATAAAAGAGTTTTAAAGTAGCTTTGTGGAGTCACTGAAGGAACAGCATCTGGAAGCGCCCACATTCCAAGGCTGATGGCCTCTTCCGCGTAGCAACAAGCAGTGCTGCCCCTCTGACCCTGCTGTGCCGGCCACACGTCCCTCCACCAGGGCCCCTGAGACCACCCAGGACTACCTCCCCGTCTCAGGTCCTCTGCAGTCTGCTGCCAGTGCAACTCTTCTAAAATAAAATCTTACGTGGAATCCCAGATACATTAAGTGAATTCAGGATTCACACTGTGGTTGTGCACGTGTGGTGAGTCTTCCTCACAGCAGTCACTAGCAGCCCAAGGTGACGACCCTTCTGTTCAGCTCAGGGTCTGAGTACAAGCACCTGACAGTGAAGTTTGCTGAGGCATCTAATTCAAAGACATCCATTCAAATAAACACACTGTAGCTATGGACATAGCTACTGGTTACCATCAGCTGTGTGGCTGACAGAGTCTTGGTGCTCCAGTCAGGTGTCAGGCCTGAGCTTCTGAGGTGGGAGAGCTGAGTTGAAGACATTGGTCCATCAGAGACCTCCCCGCTCCACATAATATCATATGCAAAAGCTCTCCTAGAGATCTCCATCTCAATGCTAAGACCCAGCTCCACACAACGACCAGCAAGCTCCAGTGCTGGAAACCCTATGCCAAACAACGAGAAAGACAGGAACACAAACCCACCCATTAGCAGAGAGGCTGCCTAAAATCATAATAAGTTCACAAATACCCCAAAACACACCACTGGATGCGGTCCTGCCCACCAGAAAGACAAGATCCAGCCTCACCAACCAGAAGACAGGCACCAGTCCCCTACACCAAGAAGCCTACACAACCCACTGAACCAACCTTACCCACTAGGAGCAGACACCAAAAACAACGGGAACTATGAACCTGCAGCCTGGGAAAAGGAGACAACAAACACAGTAAGTTAAGCAAAATGAGAAGACAGAGAAATACACAGCAGATGACGGAGAAAGGTAAAAACCCACCAGACCAAACAAATGAAGAAGAAATAGGCAGTCTACCTGAAAAAGAATTCAGATTAATGATAGCAAAGATGATCCAAAATCATGGAAATAGAATGGAGAAAATACAAGAAACATTTAAAAAGGACCTAGAAGAACTAAAGAGCAAACAAACAATAATGAACAACACAATAAATGAAATAAAAAATTCTCTAGAAGGAATCAATAGCAGATAACTGAGGCAGAAGAACGGATAAGTGACCTGGAAGGTAAAATAGCCGAAATAACTGCCACAGAGCAGAATAAAGAAACAAGAGTGAAAAGAACTGAGGACAATCTCAGAGACTTCTGGGACAACATTAAATGCACCAACATTCGAATTATAGGGGTCCCAGAAGAAGAAGAGAAAAAGAAAGGGACTGAGAAAATATTTGAAGAGAGTATAGTTGAAAACTTCCCTAATATGGGAAAGGAAATAGTCAGTCAATTCCAGGAAGTGCAGAGAGTCTCATACAGGATAAATCCAAGGAGGCAAGACACATATTAATCAAACTATCAAAAATTAAATACAAAGAAAAAATATTAAAAGCAGCAAGTGAAAAGCAACAAATAACATACAAGGGAAACATCATAAAGTTACCAGCTGATCTTTCAGCAGAAACTCTACAAGCAAGAAGGGAGTGGCAGGACATATTTAAAGTGATAAAAGGGAAAAACCTACAACCAAGATCACTCTACCCAGCAAGGATCTCATTCAGATTCGATGGAGAAATTAAACCTTTACAGACAAGCAAAAGCTAAGAGAATTCAGCACCACTAAACCAGCTTTACAACAAATGCTAAAGGAACATCTCTAGGCAGGAAACACAAGAGAAGGAAAACACCTACAATAACAACACCAAAATAATTAAGAAAATGGCAATAGGAACATACATATCGATAATTACCTTAAGTATAAATAGATTAAATGCTCCAACCAAAAGACATAGACTGGCTGAATGGATACTGAAACAAGACCCATATATATGCTGTCTACAAGAGACCCACTTCAGACCTAGGGACACATACAGACTGAAAGTGAGGGGATGGAAAAAGATATTCCATGCAAATGAAAATGAAAAGAAAGCTGGAGTAGCAATTCTCATATCAGACAAAATAGACTTTCAAATAAAGACTATTACAAGAGACAAAAAGGGACACTACATAATGATCAAGGGATCAAACCAAGAAGAAGATATAGCAATTGTAAATATTTGTGCACCCAACATAAGAATACCTTAATACATAAGGCAAATGCTCACAGTCATAAAAGGGGAAATTGACAGCAACACAATCATAGCAGGGAACTTGGACACCCCACTTTCACCAATGGACAGATCAACCAAAATGAAAATAAATAAGGAAATACAAGCTAAAATGACACATTAAACAAGATGGACTTAATTGATATTCATAGGACCTTCCACCCCAAAACAACAGAATACACTTTCTTCTCAAGTGCTCATGGAACATCCTCCAAGAAAGATCATATCTTGGGTCACAAATCAAGCCTTGGTAAATTTAAGAAATTGACATCATATCAAGTATCTTTTCCAACCACAACGCTATGAGACTAGATATCAATTACAGGAAAAACATCTGTAAAAAATACAAACACATGGAGGATAAACAATACACTACTAAATAACCAAGAGATTACTGAAGAAATCAAGGAGGAAATCAAAAAATACCTAGTAACAAATGACAATGAAAACACGATGACCCAAAATCTATGAGATGCAGCAAAAGCAGTTCCAAGAGGGAAGTTTATAGCACTACAATCCTACCTCAAGAAACAAGAAAAATCTCAAATAAACAACCTAACTTATACCTAAAACAATTAGAGGAAGAAGAACAAAGAAACCCCAAAGTTAGCAGAAGGAAAGACATCATAAAGATCAGATCAGAAATAAATGGAAAAAAAATGAAGGAAATTATAGCAAAGATCAATAAAACTAAAAGCTGGTTTTTTGAGAAGATAAACAAAAATGATAAACTATTAGCCAGACTTATCAGGAAAAAAATGGAGAAGACTCAAATCACCAGAATTAGAAAAAAAAAAAAAGAAGTAACAACTGACACTGCAGAAATACAAAGTATCATGAGAGATTACTAGAAGCAACTATATGCCAATAAAATGGACAATCTGGAAGAAATGGACAAATTCTTAGAAAAGCACAACATTCTGAGACTGAACCAGGAAGAAATAGAAAATATAAACAGACAAATCACAAGCAGTGAGATTGAAACTGTGATTAAAAGTCTTCCAACAAACAAAAGCCCAGGACCAGATGGCTTCACATGCAAATTCTATCAAACACTTAGAGAAGAGCTAACACCTATCCTTCTCAAACTCTTCCAAAATATAGCAGAGGGAGGAACACTCCCAAACTCATTCTATGAGGCCACCATCACCCTGATACCAAAAGCAGACAAAGATATTACAAGAAAATAAAACTACAGGCCAATACCACTGATGAACATAGGTGCAAAAATCCTCAACAAAATACTACTAGCAAACAGACTCCAACAGCACACTAAAAGGATCATACACCATGATCATGTGGGGTTTATCCCAGGAATGCAAGGATTCTTCAATATATGCAAATCAATCAATGTGATAAACCATATTAAGAAATTGAAGGATAAAAACCATATGATCATCTTAATAGATGCAGAAAAAGCTTTTGACAAAATTCAACACCCATTTATGATAAAAATCCTCCAGAAAGTAGGCATAGAGGGAACTTACCTCAACATAATAAAGGCCATATATGACAAACTCACACCCAACATCATTCTCAATGGTGAAAAACTGAAACCATTTCCACTACGATCAGGAACAAGACAAGGCTGCACATTCTCGCCACTATTATTCAACATAGTTTTGGAAGTTTTAGCCACAGCAATCACAGAAGAAAAAGAAATAAAAGGAATCCAAATCATAAAAGAAGAAGTAAAAGTGTCACTGTTTGCAGATGACATGATACTATACATAGAGAATCCTAAAGATGTTACCAGAAAACTCCTAGAGCTAATCAATGAATTTGGTAAAGTAGCAGCATACAAAATTAATGCAGAAATCTCTGGCATTCTTATACACTAATGATGAAAAATCTGACAGAGAAATTAAGGAAACACTCCCGTTTACCATTGCAACAAAAAGAATAAAATACCTAGGAATATACCTACCTAAGGAGACAAAAGACCTGTATGCAGAAAACTATAAGGCACTGATGAAAGAAATTAAAGATGATACAAGCAGATGGAGAGATATACCATGTTCTTGGATTGGAAGAATAAACATTGTGAAAGTGACTATATTACCCAAAGCAATCTACAGATTCAGTGCAATCCCTATCAAACTACCAATGGCATTTTACACAGAACTAGAACAAAAAATTTCACAATTTGTATGGAAACACAAAAGACCCCAAATAGCCAAAGCAATCCTGAGAAAGAAAAGCAGAGCTGGAGGCATCAGGCTTCCTGACTCAGACTATACTACAAAGCTACAGAAATCAAGACAGC
Organism: Balaenoptera ricei; assembly: GCF_028023285.1. NCBI lineage: Eukaryota > Metazoa > Chordata > Mammalia > Artiodactyla > Balaenopteridae > Balaenoptera > Balaenoptera ricei. The sequence continues at coordinate 70,818,705 of NC_082639.1, read as the reverse complement.
ATGGCACTGGCACAAAAATAGAAATATAGATCAATGGAACAGGACAGAAAGCCCAGAGATAAACCCACACACATTTGTCACCTTATCTTTGACAAATGAGGCAAGAATATACAATGGGGAAAAGACAGCCTCTTGAATAAACGGTGAATGGATAAAGAAGATGTGGCACATATATACAATGGAATATTACTCAGCCATAAAAAGAAATGAAATTGAGTTATTTGTAGTAGGGTGGATGGAGCTAGTGTCTGTCATATAGAGTGTAGTAAGTCAGAAAGAGGAAAACAAATATGGTATGCTAACTCATATATATGGAATCTATAAAAAACAAATGGTTTTGAAGAACCTAGGGGCAGGAGAGGAATAAAGCCACAGATGTAGAAAATGGACTTGAGGACACGGGGAGAGGGAAAGGTAAGCTGGGCCCAAATGAGAGAGTAGCACTGACATATATACACTACCAAATGTAAAATAGATAGCTAGTAGGAAGCAGCTGCATCGCATGGGGAGATCAGCTCGGTACTTTGTGACCACCTAGAGGAGTGGGATATGGAGTGTAGGAGGGAGCTGCAAGAGGGAGGGTATATGGGGATACATGTATACATATAGCTGATTCACTTTGTTATAAAGCAGAAACTAACACACCATTGTAAAGCAATTATATTCCAATAAAGTTGTTAAAAAAATAATGTAGCATTGTGAAGACTGATAAGGATAACCAAATACATTAAATAATAAATGTATTAGAATATGACCATAAAAGCATAGTTGTTGAGAAGGCACTTGATCTGTAATCTGGATGCTGAGAGAATAACAGTCAAACTGAAACATCTTTAAATCTCCAAATTGAAGAGTCTGGACACTATAGCTTGTTTGTCTACTATAATAAAAGTCCCGTAAGTACTGACATAGGAATTATGAAATCTTTTTAAAAAATATATAATTTGAATAACTTTTGCTATTTAGTTCTCATTTAATATAATATTTTAGAATATTAAAACTGATCCCTGTAGAAAGAGATTAGAGGTAAATTCAATGACCTGTGTTCTATGTGACTTAGCCAGTAAGGGGAAAATCACAAAGTTCTAAAATTTATACCAAAGAACTCAAGATCAAAATAATATTTTGGACCGCTTTAATATATGATCACTCAGCCTGATATATTTCCTTACAAATAAATATAAGCATCTTTTAAAACACCAGTTCTATTCCACACATTTTAAGTTCCTTGAGGCAAGGACTGAGTCTACACAGTTATATACCCAGTGGGAGGACAGTAGCTGGCACATAATAGGAGGCTAATAAAAGTCGTGCTATTGAATGACTGAGTGTCTCTGAAACTCTAGGGAGAATATATTTTCTTTATCTGTATATCTTTTGAGCTAACTTGATTCCCTTATACCTGGAAGACTTCAATGGATGCCTTTATGTTGATCATAGTCATTAGTAATGACATGTATTGCTAATAAGATATAACATGGCCAATTTTCTAAACAGTAGGTTCTAAAAGAGGAACACTGTGTGACCTTGGACAATTCATTTAACCTCTCAATGACACAGATTCTCCATCTGTGAAATGAGAATAATACTACCTATCTTCTACCTACTTCACAGGGATATTAAGTCCACACCTGAGATAATGGCTATACATCATTTGGAGCTCACTGGAGAAAAGCACTGTTTAATTAAAATTGTTATTATTTCCTAGAGAGTGTTAATGATGAAGGGGGAAGAAGAGATGTTATCCAAATTATATTCAAATGCGTCTAGATAGGGGCAAAAAAAAAAAAAAAAAAAGAAAAAGAAAAAAGAAGCATAACTAAAATTCTTGCCAAGTAAAGCCAACTGAATTATTTCTGTTTCGGATTACAAAAATTATAACATTTTCTTCTGAAGAAGTAAAAAAAAGCTAACATAAAAAGGTGAGACTAAGAAATAGTTTTTTTGTGGGTGATTTTTATCTGAACAGGATAAAGAATTAAAAAACAGAAAAAAAAAATTAGCAAAAAAGAAAAGTGTTAAGGTTTCTAGTTCACTTTTTAGAGACAAGTGCCTCTTGGTTTTATGTTTGTGGCTTATCCACTTTCTGTGTTATCTAGGTTAAATCTGCACCCCTGGGCAGACTTCTCCCTTGTTTGCATCTTTCTGGGTCAAGTCCCTCTTTCTGTGCCCTCGCCCCGAGGCAGTTTTTATGTCAAGGAATGCAAACCAGTTTTAATATTAGCCTAAGGTAAACATAATTAGAAGGGTAAATTTTCTGCCAAAAGGGGGGAAGTCTACAATGCATTCCAAACTCAAATGTAATTTTTAAAAAAACTTATGTCTTACACTTCTCCAAAATATCATATCAAAAAGCCCAGTGTTAGATATCATCCCTAAATGATTACCACTTGTCCAATGAGGAGAGTATCTTTGAAAACAATATTTTAAAAGTGACTAAACCTGCATTTTCTTGCAAAATAGTCAACAAATCCCCTCCAACTTATCAACAAATTGCAACACCACAGATAAACATATACAACTCCATAAATATTTAATATCAATAAAATGCATTCCAGGTAAGTGAAAAAAATAAAGTAAAATAAAGATATATGGGGAAAAGGTAAATAGGGAGAATAATAGTTGGGTAGTTTAATGAATAGGAATAGAAAATTGGGCACTGAGAGTATAGGTGTGAGCTACTTGGGGCCAGGAACGGATTGCCTTTTTCATCATTATATTCCTCCAGCAAATAGAGGAAAGGCTCAGTAAATCACTGGAGAATGAAGGGTAGAATAGGATAGGCAAGGAACAGAGCAAGCCTGAAATCCAGACATTAAAAAAAAAAGTAAAAAGCTGGCAGAAGGTAAAAGGTTTATGAGTAATGAAAACAAATTTCATTTTTGTAAAAATGTTTTCTTTTTGTTTGTTTGTTTGTTTTTAGTCCTATAGATAAACTTCAGGTCATTGTTATTTTTATGGTTATTTTCTAGATTTTTTCTATTTTCTAGTGTTTTCTAGTCAAATTAGTTCTATGTGTTGTACCCCTCTGCAATTCATATACTTGTATATGTTTTCAGTCTTGAAGTTTATGCCTAGGAGGGATGAACAATTTTCTAATTAGCAACAAAAGGATCACCAGTCCAGATGGCAGTTGGGTTCCTTATAAGTGTCCTGCCAAAAAAGGGCAACTGGAGTCTTCACTTCCAGGCTGAAGTGCCCTCCTCTGCCCACAGCCTTTTTTGTGCCAGAGGATGCTGGACCGGCGGGTCACGAGAAGATGGGTATTCCCAAACAGAAAACCCACTGGACAAGAGGAGTGAACAAACACCACACACATCTTAAAATGTTTCCATCCCATATTTTCTCCCATTGGTGTTGGTTTTCTCTTGTATGTAGCTTTCAAACATGGATCCCACTTACGCCACTGGTTAATCTTAAAATATTTATAGTACAGATTTGACTTATTTCCCTTCACCCAAATTTGAGGAACTCTCCTCTCACTTTCTCTACTGGCTTAGTGCCAAAGAACTTTCTAAGGCAACCTGAGAACAAAGAGAATACTAAGGAATAGTTTTATATTTTACTTTCAGAGCTCACAATTCACCTGTTTTCTAGACCAACGAGTGATTTAGAAATAATTTGGCCTAGCGCTCTTTTGAATCAATAGTTTTGATTTAAAAAAAAAAAAAAAAAACTACCCGTTTAAGAGAAGGGCTCAGGTATTTCAGTGACTTGAAGTAGTGAAGCTGGGATCTACAGTATCTCATGTTACAACTTTGAGAAATGAGCCTCCATGGGAAGCAGCACAGTTGCACTGCACCCCTGGATCTCTGGGTGCTTCTTTGGGGGCAGATAGTAAATTGCATAAGCAGTTTCTTGGGGGAACAAGTGATCTCCACAAGAAAAAAGTTAAAAAAAACCCAGCAACTAAAAATAGGCATACTCTCCAGTGTGAGAATTCAGTACTGGACCCTTTGACCTTACTCCTCTTACACAAATGGATCTGCGATTTTAATGCGGGTTTTATGGATATTAGTCATGGAAAAGAAACCAAGCTACACAGTGAATTCAGGGAATAAGTTGCGTATTTCTGTGAGCTTTGAAGACGAGAAAAGTTTGTCAGCAGGCAGATCTTGCCCATCTATGATTATTAATGGCTTTCAAGGTTTCAGAGGTTGACAGTATATTGTCCCCAACACTTTATATTATTCTGTCTTTGTTTATATCTCCCAGGTAGACACACGCTCCGCTTTAAATGAGGAGGTCTTTCTAAGAGACAGCTGTAAAGGATTCTATTTATGCACACGGACTTGAAATAAGACATATCCTAACCTTTAATTATGAATTACGACGTAAGTTTCATGGAGTGTGAAAAGGGGTGGAAAAGCAATGAGAAAATCAGGCAGATTTTTTTTTTAAGATGACAAAAATCTCGAGGTTGATTTAATAGGGACGCTTTGACTTTAAAAGTCGTATGCTGAAAGCTCTTGTAAAAAAAGATCGCACAGGTCACCCTGCCAAGGATAAACAATCATTCTTAAGTCCTTTGTTTCAGGCCACACTGAAACTTAATCCCCAAGGTGTTCCTGTCTGTCTGTGCATGCATGTGGATCTCACCAGTCCTCTAGTCCTGGTGCTTGCTTTCAAGCACAGAGCCCCTGACTGCAAAGCATTTGATTTCTGGTAATTAATCAGCTCATCATACACACTGTGTTTCTCCCCCAGGCCCAGCTCAAGTGAGTGATCCAAATCTGGCTTCAGGAAAAAAAAGAAAGCATTTATGCTCTGAGTGCACAGAATGAAACACTGCTAAACAGTTCTTGGTAAAACATTGAATTCAGATGGCATTATTTTTCTTTTCAAGACATAAGTCGTCTCTAAAAAATACACATGGAAAAAACCAAAACAAAAAACAAAAAATAAAAGTCAAACAAAAACATGTTGGATGCCCTTTAAACAGAAAGCATTTTGTCCTGATAAAAAGAGCTATCAAGATTTGGTGGTGTTTGTGAGTTTGGTGCTGCAGCATTTTAAAGTGTTCGCTTAGAATATTAACGTGCGTTTTTCAAACACCTCGCCGTTTGAATCTTTATCCAGAGCACTTTATCTCAGAATTTCTTGTTTGGCTTGTCTCTATAATAACCTAGTTACTACTAATTTTATCAGTTGTTGTGAACAATCTGAACTTGTATTAATAATTCTTCATGCCTAGAGATTTGGCAACTTTCATTCTTTTCAGTTACTTACTTGTCTGCTTCAACAGCCATTTGTAAGGAAAGGTTTTGTTATTAGAACTGGGAATACCCTCATATATTTGTCTTGCAGGTAATTTTGAGTCCTCTTGTTTCTATAAATAAAGTAGCCCTGTAATGGGTTCCCTTTTCTTGCCAATTATTCTGCTTAAAACTGAGATTAATCAATCAGTCAGTTGTCAAAAGCATTTCTGAATTGTCTGTATTTGATTTATAGAAGCTACGCATGAACGTTAAGCAGGGAAACATGGTGTATCAAAACTATAATAAACTTTAATGATTTTGAAGGCAGCATGAATTTCAAGTAAAGCCAACCCACATAAGTTACTCCAAGTCTGACAATGTTACTCGTTGCCATGATGTAATAATCTTATTTTAAGGCATTATTTCTTCTAGACACCATTACGATGATAGGTTTCATTACAGATTCTCAAGATTTTGTTTCCCAGGAAACTTGGCAAATCTGGAGACATTTTTGATTGTCACAATTGGGGAGGGGAAATACTACTGGCTTCTAATAGGTAGAGGTCAGAAATACTTGTAAATATTCTACAATGCACAGGACAACACCCTAGAACAACACCGTAGAACAAAGAATTATGAGGTCCAATATGTCACTAGTGCTAAGATTAAGAAATTCTGGGTTACATACATATGTACATATTTATTTTTAATTTAAGTACAGGGATACAGAAAGTGTACATATCATAAATACACAACTTAAACAAATTTCACAAATTGAATACAACCATTTAAGTAACAGCAAGATCAAGTAAAACAAAATGATCAACACCCAGAAGCTCCCTCATGCTCCCTTCCAGCCCGTAGCCCCTCCAAAGGGGTTATCCTGATTTCTAAAGACATCCAAATGGAATCACAGAGTAAGTTACATATATATGTTACATAAACTCTATAGACACACTTCTCTTTTTCTATTTGATCCTAAGGGCCATTGAATCCTACAAACTGGAGATAGGATTTATTCTGACTCAGGGAAAATGGAGGAAATCTGAGTTTACAATGCATTTATTGAGGGTTGCTATTTATGATAACTTAAGTAATGAAAGTGAAAGTAGTTACTTCCAATGTGTATCTGTTTACACACCTTCACCCTATCTCATTTAATATTTGTTGGAACGATGGAAAGACCTACTCTCTGATCAGAGTCAGAACCTTTACGGTGATGGAAAAGGAAGACGGAGATTCATAAAAGAAAGCAGACAAGAGCTGGTAAATAAAATAAAATGAATAAATGTTCTTTGAGCTTTTGTTTTGTTTTACTTCAAACAAACTTACCTGCAAAGACAACCCTTGAAGCCACTAGTAAATGTTGCAGACGCTTAGCCCAATGGGAAAGTGCCTTCTACCTCATGTCTTGTGCCCTTGGGCTGTTTCCAATTTTTCCTGCTTCTTAGTTCTAAGCATACCATCCCTATAAGTGAAATAACCACACTGGGCTAGAGCTTAAGTTAAATATCAAAATCACTGCATGCTGACCGTGAAAACTTACTCTTGCTGAACATTTGTGGGTTATCAGGATCAAAGAAGACCTCGATATTTATCAAAAAATTTAGCCCACCACGGTTTAGCCTTCATTAACCTGGTATGTATTTGAAGAATTCAATAGAGTTAATGCAGGCCAAGCCTGAACTGAAAGGTTTTTAACTTAGGAAAACACTTATGCTCTTAAAGAGATAGGCATCAGTTTTTAAATATTGAGAAAGGGCAGAATAACATAAGGTTCACACATGCTATTTGGTTGTCTGAACGCAATGAGTTCTCGGCAGGACGGAGTTATGCTTTGTACATGAAGAGACACAAGAACAAATCTGTCTTTTATATAATGCTCCTAATAACGATTTGAGGTACTATGGGATATCATATTGAGTCTAGACAGCACAATTTTTCTGGTTTAGACACAAAAAAATTTTAAATGAGGACAAGCTCAGTTGCAAAATCATGAGCTGCTATAGATATCAGGATAAGCAGAGAGACTCCTCCAATAAATTTCCTGTACAAATATGTATCCCACAGAGAAATCTGGATGATAGGTTGGTCTCTCCTCAGTTAGAGACAAAGAGAAGTTTATCTTAAAACAAAAGACCTACTCTTTTATAGCATTATTGCCTTGCTGCATGCAAAGTGGTTAGAAAGTCCATCATTTTATTTAAAAATTTCAATATTCTGATCACTGGTGTGTTTATTGCCACTTACCATTTCAATGTATTTCTTACTTGGAAGCAGGGACATTTCATTCATTGTACCTGTTGGGGGACAGTGGTATTGGCTTTAGGGGGAAAGTGGAGAAAGATCAAAAAGAAAAAAAAATATTGTTTGCATCAAAATGCTAAAGAGATTTTCCAGTTGATTTCCTGGTTTAAGGAAAGTGCTCTGAATCAGAAAAGGACAGACAGAGACAGAGGAAGAAACTCACAAATTTAAATCAAGAATCTAAAATTTTCCAGGAAAATAATTAGCATAGCACCTGTTATTACATGATTTTACATATGCCATCTTACTTAACATAGAGATAAAACGTAATAACATTTTTTTTTAAGAAAGCATGCTTAGGAAAAATTCATTTGTTTTTTTGCAGACTTCATATCTTTTATTAAATGTCCTTTATTTAGACAATAAAAATAGAAATTTGCCATTTTCCCCTTAGATATAGTTATAATTCAGTGCTGCATTGCTTTCAAGGTCAGTTTTCTCCTCTCTACCTCTAAGAAACCCTGCTTTGGTAATAGAGTTGCCCATGCATAATAAGTATGCAATGCTATAATTATTTGAAAATATCATAATTTCTGTAACTATAGAATCAAAGATCAAGGCAGAATTTTAATGTCTTCATACAAGTTACTCCTGTGTTTTTTCTATTGTGCAAGGCATTCCTTGCAAACTAAGGTACACATAGCTGCAAACATTCACAGGAATCCACTGGTGAGAGTTTGCATTTGTCTTAAAACAATGTTACTCTAAGTGTGGTCTGGGGATCACCTGCTTCAAATTCCTTAGGAAGTAACGGCTGTTTGTCAAGACACAGATCCATGGCCCCCGCTGTAGTTCTATTAAATCAGAATATCTGAGTGTTGTGCCTAGCTAGATGCATTTGAATATATTTGTGAGTAATTCTTAGGTAAAACTTGAGCCTCACTGCTCTAGAAAATGCTGATATGCTTATATCATCTTCAAAATTACGGTTTCTCCCAGGAAATGAGAAGCATTAAAAAAAAAATCTATTTGGAAGGCATTCAGAGAGAAACAAATAGCTTTGGTGTAAAATATCTAGGTGTGAAATCATTTCAGAAGTAAAATTTTGATGTTTTTTATATTGTTGAAATTTTACTCTTAATGCATAAACAGATATCTGGATTTCAAAAAATAACTTTTTGTGCATATAGCTAACCTGTCAATATCCATATAGTTAAGCTAACCTTGAAGTAGGGACTATCATTATCCATTTTACATTTGAGGAAACCTAGGCTCAGAGATGTTGTGACTTAGTCAAGCTTACACAGATACTAAATTGTGGAGCTGTCATTTACTCTAGTCAGTTTGATGCTACTTTACATAGTGTCTCATGTATTTTTAAAATTTAAATATTATAGGATATTAAATCTGATTTTTACGTCAAAGTCAAAGCTGAAAAGGAAAGATGCTAGATAACTTGTCATTTCAACTCAGCCAGCATTACCAAAGTCTGATTGGCAAGAGTACTGGTACTTGAATTTTCTTTGAGTCTGGAACCATGGAAGGTTAACTGAGCTAAAGCAACGTTGCTGGTATCTCACTTAAGATAGGTCACCTGCATATTGGTTGTGGAGAGCCCATATACTCTCATTTAGGAGTTGAAGAGTTGAACTTGAGCCTGAATCCGAGCCCAGTATTGAGGAAACTCCATGGGCTGCCCAAAGAGCACACTTGCTGACCACATTCAGACAGTGATGATACAGAAGGCATCAGTGCTAGCCAAAGAAAAAACAACACTCTTGCCCTGTTGCAAAACAAGATGTTTGCCCTCTTCCCCTCATCTTTCTCCCCTAACCCAACATCCAAAATGGAAGTGGAAGGGAGGTGTGTAAAATAAAATGGATGCTTCTAGCTCCACCCACATTCCTCATGCCTGGAAGCTCAGTCTCTGTGGGGAGGGGAAGAATTTTACAATGCTCTATGAAGATACACGACTGAAGATTTAAACTAACTTGAACCGTGTTTTAATTGTCAAAAGCATCCAGAGATTCAAGGACTGTCCTACTCTCATTAGGGGTTGAGGCATTGAAATTTAATACAGCATGACTAATAGCACTGATTGAGAAAAAATCACATTTATACCAATTAAGACCTCTCAATAAGCTGTTTATGTAAACTACATATTGCAAGTAGAATTTCTTCATCATAGTCCTCAAATTTATACTGAGAGTTCATAGTAAGGTCTAGTAAGGACCTCCAGATATTTCCTGAGGGCTAGAATACAGGAACGAGAGCTTGAGTGTATATGTGGGCATATTTAGGAACTCACAGTGGTGTGAAGAACCTGAAGACACTACTTTGGCTTTAAAACTGGAACAAATATTTACAGATTTTCAAAAAATTAGACCATTTTTATGCCAGTCATCTTCTATCACATACACGTAGGCTTGCAAATAATTATTTACCTCAGAAGATGGGTGCTGGAACCAAAGCCTCTCTCTGGCAGAATTATTTCTTTTAGTCCAGCAATAAACTCTTTATTCCAAGCCAAGGGGTCACGATTATAATCCATTTTGTGTTGTACAGCTAATAATCTTTATTCACTGGCAAGGTTAATGCAGAATTGACCACACAGAAGAGAAACCTGGCGCCAATAGTTTGATTAATAACCAGAAATGAAGGCATCATAGCTTCAGAACCATCTGTTCTGCATGTTTCTCACATAACTCCTCTGTACTTTTGTCTATACCTGCTTAGCTTTCTAGAAGCTTTCTCCAAAAACATAGGGTTGTTATAGTAAGAACATGAAGCTGGGTGTACAAGTGGTGCCACATGAAATGGCAAACATAAAAAGAATACAGTGAATCATTTAGGCTTGGAGTGTGAACACAGTACAGTTTATCTGTGTATTGATTCTGCCGCTTAATTCAGCTGCTAGTGAGAAAGTTTGTAACATACATGATGGTAGCCAACTAAAGTTTTAATACTCTAGGAAAAAAAGATGGACTACTCTATAACTCTGTGAAAGGTGCAGAAAATAGAATGCTTGGTATAAAACCAGTTGAAGAGGCTCCGATTTATGTCACAGTAAATACTTTATACACATGTATGGCTAAACTGCAGTTTACATTGTATTCACAGCACAGAGCAGAGTTCCGGTATGAAGAATCAGCAGGCCACCTGTCTTTATTGAAAATGACACATTGGAATGTATCTGCAGTTGTTTGAATTGGGAGAGTGAGCCAAATTATTTTACCAGAAATTCTCTCTTGGGGACGGAATGTTTGCACGTGTATATTGTTACAGCACTCAGGGATTGATAGAACACTTCCCTATTGTTGGGGACCTGTCTCATCATTCAAGGAATGTGTCTGGCCGGCCATCCGGGACATCTCATCACTTCATGGAGGACTTATTCCAAAATGAAACAACAGGTCTGAGCGAGATCTTTACTCACCTCATTTCTTGCTATCTTAGTTTTCTTTGGTATTTTTCATCTAAGAAGTCAGTAGACAGAGTTGTTTACTGGTAAGCTTTGATGGGAGCAAAGTTTTGACCTGAAGGCTGTTGGTCATCCACAGTGTACTATCAAGATGCAAGTGCCAGGAGATAGAACACAAGTGAGTCATGTACCATCAAGAGACTCAGAATCATTCACCTATTAATTGGAGAGAAATGGAAATATTAACGGAGGTTTTTTGTGAGGTTATCATATAATTAAATACTGTGCACTTATTAAATATGAGGGCATAGGTCAAAAACAATTGCATAGAGATACATCATTATTTATGTATTCAGTAAACTTGGCAAGAGGTAGTGATGACATTTGTAGACATTTTGGTGTGGCATATTTTTCTGAACATTTTCTGAGGCAGGATGCAAAATTTTACTTCATTATCAAATGCATTTGGTAGTCTGTCTCTTTTAGAAATACTTCCTTCTACCAAGGGATCTACTAGGCTAGATTTCCATGGGCATATTCATTTAAAAGCAGTTATTCAACATAATCATAGAAGGTCACGTGCGTCATACTTGGTGAAACCAGTTAATCATCTAGCCAGTCTATGATTTGGTCTCTGATGCTCATCAAGGTATATTTGAGGCTCTTAGAGATGCTTGGCACAATTCACACTCCAAAAAGAATCCCAAGCATTCCTCATTTGCTTAAATGCTCTTTTATAATTTAGTTACACCATGAATATATTTAAAATGGTTTTTGAACGCGTTTATTTATAAACTCTTTATCTTTTAAAGGTGATGAAATTTTCAATGTCAGGAAGCCTGAAGTTTTCTACAGAACCTCCACAGAGCCCATCTCATACTGGACTCTTCTTTTATTTCTTGCTGCAAGCTGGCAAGATTCCTATTAGTCCATTTTCCTGTCTTTTCAATACCGCTGTCGCCACTCTATCTTCTGGGGTTTTGTTATCTACCAAGAAGGAAGGCAGAGGCTTGTGAAGTCTGGCCAGTTTTGACCCTTTATTTACTTACCTTTGAGAGAATCACACAGACTTCTTTTGTTTTAAGGATTTTACTGCTAATTCCTCTGGTAAAAATATTGAAGAGATAAAAATAACAAACGTGGGAATGTGATGAAGGTTACAGACATTTACAACATTCTTACAGACTTATTCCCTTAGTGGTGGCTTCTTGACTCTCTTCTGAAGACAGGAATTGGAAACTTCCCTTTGAATCCAGTCCTGTAATTTTATTTCTAAGAGTGGGGTTAATCCAAATGTCATTTCTCCTCTGACCCATCTATGGAGCAGGTGTTGTGCAATCTTTTCTCCTTGAGGGCTCCTGGTTTACCATGGGAAAGACTTGAGGCAGATGCAAACTTTCAGGCATTCCCCAATTAATCTGGCCTTTATTCACACAGGAGTTACACCTTTCAGACATTTTCTCACAATATTTTACATTTTACTGTCTAAAGTCTTGATTCTTACCCATGCCACATAATGCAAGTTTGTTTTTTTCAAACTTCCAGGTATGTTTCCTTGTTCTAGTGTTTCATATTTCAATCACAATGTCTCTCAGTCTTAACTATTTTCATTTGTTCACATATACCTAAATCTATCTCTTAATTTTTTTTGTTCTTACAGGCTTTCTTGGAGTGAGACTTCTAGGAATACAAAATGATTCAGTTTTAGTACAAGGTCAGATTTTTACATTTAGCAAACTTGTACTTATCAGCCAATAAGTGCCAGGGACTCTTGTAAGCACTGGGGACACAGCTGTGAACAAAACAAAAGACCTTTGTCTTCATGAAGGTTACATTCTAGTGGGTGCAGACAGACAAAGAAATATAGCATATAGTGTGTTTAATGGGGACAAAAGCTATAGAGAATTTAAAGCATGGAACAAGTAGAGATCGCTGGCTTGTAGGGGAGTGTTTACAATTTTAAGTGGATGGCAGGGGAAACTTCACAGAAAAGAGATATTTGAATAAAGGCTTAAAAAAGGTTAGAGAGACGATTATGTGAATATCCAGAGGAACAAAAATTAAGGGCATCAGCAATCCAGCTGTCTAACAGATAGAAGGAAGAGTCACTGCAACAATCCAGGAGTGGGAACATGCCTGGCATATTGAGGAAGACCAAGAGGTTTAGTGAAGGTGGGTAGAGCAAGTGAGGGGGAGGAAAGCTGAATAAGTCAGAAGAATGAGAGAAATAATTCTCCCCTCACTCTGTTTACTGTTCTTCCTCATATACCCAGTGTTTTGTACGATATTTTGACAATAGCAGATATAGTGCCATATTTTTAAATATATCTTCAAAGACATCTGTCCAGAGACTTCTTATTATTCAGTCTCTAGCTATCAAAAGTGTTATTTCTGGTTGAACCACTACAACAAGTTATAAAAATACTTAGACATTTGTCCAGTTCTTGAATTCTTTCTGGGCAGTCATACCATAAAACAACAACATAATAAAACAAACACAATAAAACAAAGTAAAACAAAGAAAAAAAAAAAAACCCGCCTAAACCAAAAATGTTGGCAAATCAGCTAACTAACAGACCTTTTGTGGAGAAGTAGCTGTGTAGCAATAAGCTCCAGGGAGCTCAAACTATATGGCACAGACACCTGGTACTAACAGCAACTCACCGTGCTAGTGCATCCTCATGGCTATCAAAGACAAAAACTTTAGATCACATTCACTTTAGGAAGTTATAGCAATCAGAAATCTATTATTTCTTTTTTTTTTTAAATTAATTAATTAATTAATTTATTTATTTTTGGCTGTGTTGGGTCTTCGTTTCTGTGCGAGGGCTTTCTCTAGTTGTGGCAAGCGGGGGCCACTCTTCATCGCGGTGCGCAGGCCTCTCACTATCGCGGCCTCTCTTGTTGCAGAGCACAGGCTCCAGACGCGCAAGCTCAGTAGTTGTGGCTCACGGGCCCCATTGCTCCGCGGCATGTGGGATCTTCCCAGACCAGGGCTCGAACCCGTGTCCCCTGCATTGGCAGGCAGATTCTCAACCACTGCGCCACCAGGGAAGCCCCAGAAATGTATTATTTCTAAGAAATAAAATCCAAATTCAACTGGTTTAAATAATAAACAGGAATTTATTGGTTCTCATACAGCTGAAAGGACTGGTGGATGGACTTCCAGGGGTGGCTTAATACAGAAATTCATTGATAGCATCAAGTATATTTTTTGTTATAACTTTTTTTCCATCCGAACACTCAAGACACTGACATGTATTGGGTTGGTTTCATGCTAAGGTGAGCTGTCCTCAAGATAGAATTTTTTTTTCTGGAAGCTTTGAGGACTTCATATTCACATGATACCACCTAGTGTAAGAGAAACAATGTCTTTGTCCCAAAACTCTTAGCAAACTCCTGAGAATCAGTTTGATTGGTAGGATTAATTTATCTACCAATCTCTAAACAGTCATTGTAGCCAGAGGGATGCCATGCGAAGGAAGCCAGAAAATGATACCAGGTTGTCCTGAAGCTCATAAGCTAAGAGTGAGGAGTAGGACGTGGTTTTCCCAAACTAAACTGAGGGAATCGTGCCCCAAGGAAAATGAAGATTCCAGGAAGTAAGAAATACAAATGTCCCCATAGTGATGCAATACAAATAAATTGTGTTCTCGGGGCTTTGTACTGTCTGGTATATGGTAACTGCTTATGTTGATTCACCTAATGAATAAATGTTTACTCAATGAATAAACATTGCTGATTAAGAATATAAATGACAAAAAAGGCATAATAATCCTTGCCTTTGTAAATTTTGTGGAAAATCAATGCTAAGATATGTATATTTCAGCTATACTATTTCCAAAGAGTGAACTTACCTCTCATTTTACCTTTAAAACTCTTAATAGAATAATCTGGAAGATAAAACATGAACCTGGTGTGGAATAGAATTAAAGTACTCTAAGAAGGAAGAAGAATTTCACATCCAGATAAATGTAGTAAAGTTTAGGTAAATGTTCTTTGCATCTTAAAAAAATAGAATAACTTTTTATTGTCTTTTCCTCTAAGTCATAAGTCCAGTTAGTTTCACTTTCAAGTAAAGTTTTCTCTTTTTATGGCTTTGCACATTTCTAGATAGCTTATGTATGTTAATTCATTTATTCTCACAAAAGTCTCACAAAGCAGTGTAGAGTAGAGGTTAAGAACCCAGATGTTGGAATCAGACTGTCTGGGTTCAAATCCTTGCCTCTTCATTTGCTAGCTTTGTGACCTGGAGCAGGCTATTTAATCCTCTGTGTCTAAATGTCATCATCTGTACAATGGGGAGATAATGTTTACTTCCCAAATTTATTATAAGGAGTAACTGAGTTAAAATATGCACAGTACTAAACAGCATACCTGGAACATGGGAAGCACTCAATAAGCCTTATCTCTTGTGATAACGCTGCTGCTTCTTTTCATATGTGGGAAATTGAGGCTGTAACTCTTCTGCAGTCCCAAAGTGGGAATGTCCTAAAGCCAGATTCGAATGCAGCTGTGTTTGATTTTGACTTCACAGCCTTTTGTATTACACCCTGACCCCTCTAACACTTGTGTTTTTACTGACATGTACATACAACTCTCTTAATATTAAATTCTCATCTAGGTAAAATCAGGACTTTGAGAAGTACCACAAGATCTTTGCACAGAGTTTAACACCCTATAAATACTGCTAATGTGTTCAGGAATATCCTGCAGGGAATCTTTGTTCCCGATTGGCTTTAGAAAAGCCACCAGCTCCGGAAGGCCTCCTTGAAAATGCACATCTTCACCTTAGGAGGACCAGGCACATTAGCCCTCCTCATAAATAACATGAGGCACATAGCTTTCTCATAAATAACATGCCACATAGCAGTTTATCAGATCAATTGCTTGTTAAGGTAGGCAAATTGGAGGAGCATAGTGAATCAGATTAACAGGGCTTAAATAATAAAAGGAAATTTATTTTATTGGTTCACATATGACTAAAAGGACTGGAGAATTCAAGTTTTAGAGGTAGCTTAATACAGCAATTCAATGACGGAATCAAGGATTGTTTTTGTTGTAATTTTTTTTCCCAACTGAACACTTAACAGGGCAAGACTAGAAAAGGTATGGCATTGTATGTGACCAGAGACCATAATGGTCACCAGCTCTGGTTAAAGATGGTACAGAGATAAGGGACAGTTTACCTACAGGGCACCAAAACTTCTGCTGAGACCTCGAGCTTCCTATACAAGTGGGGATTCTTGCTCTTCTATCTATTGTGTGTGCATAATAGTTGCAAATAAGGTCATAAAGAAAACTGTTTGTTTTAGAATGCAATGGCTGGAATAAAACACACCAAAAAACGTCAACAGTGATGGGGTGGAATATTAGCTATTTTAATTTTTTCTCTCTTTTCCATATTTTCTTTTGTAGTATAATTATTAAAACAAACTTGTGTTTAAGAAATACAGTAACATTGAACTTTCTACCCAACTTGAATTGGCTAGAATAAGTTTTAAAAATTTCAATTTAAGAATTCATGTGTATCTTTGTCTATGTTAAGTTGATGGTTTCTGGGGAGTTACATTGGCATGAAACTGCATGAAAAATGATGTTATACACCAAGTAGAAACAGTTCTTAAGAACCATAAGATGTATATTCAGTGGGGAGAGAGAACACACACATCAAAAGCACCAAACACATCACAAACATAAAAGACAAAAATTCAACAAACTCAGAAATCTATGCATTTGCCAAAGCAACTAATTATGTCAATATACTGTGCCTATTATATAGAAAACATTTTAGGGCAAGTTGAGTCATCTAACAGATAAAATGTAGCATGTTAAAAACATTATTATACTTTCAGTCTTAAGAGGGTTTTTTTGTTTTTTGTTTTGGTTTTTTTTTACCAGAAGAAAAGGTTATTCTGCTTGTGTGTGTGTATACACCTGTGTTATCCAAAGCATATTTAACAACATGCCAGGAAACTGAGAGCTAATTATGTCATAGAGAACAATAGATTTCCCAATACATGTGTTTTCACTCTCCAATATTTATAAGGAAGTTTAAAGACAAAGACATGTTAAAAGATGCTTCTTGTGTGTACAATTGTCAGAGGAATTCTGCAATTTGTAGGATCTAGAACATTCTGCAGTAAATGATCCAAAAGGAGAAAACCATATTAGCCTGATCTCTCACTGTGCTAAGCATGATCAAATTAAGCTGCATAACTAACCCAAAATAGCTAGCCAGGGAGATGAGAAACAGGGTAAAAAGTCAGAAAAGAATAAAGAATTTCCAGGAGAAAAAAATATGACCTTTTGTCTTTGGAAGTAGGGCTCCTGCCAAAAAGGAGACTGCTTTTGAGTAGAATCTCATTCAAAGCACTGAGCCCCCTAAAATCCTTTTGTCAGCACTTTAGAGCTTTATACATTTTGTCTATAAAGAAAGAGAGGATGGAACATCTGAATGCTTTTCCAACACTATTACAATATGTAAAAATTATTTTGACTTATTTTTATTTCGGAAATAATTAACATACTGGATAAAAATAATTTAAAAAAATGCTAAAGCAGATCACAATTTGGTTTAAACCTATTTTCCTTTGTATTCGGCATTCAAAGATTTACAATAATTCTATTTTTAATCCTCAGGAACTTTGGTCCTTGGTGCATTACTCTTGTACTTCTCATGCTCTAATGTCTCTTCAGTTTGTATAAATCTTTCTCTAGTTCAACTGGAAATAATGAAATCTAATGTTATTTATAAATGCTGAGTATTTAGCCAGAGGATATGAAAAACAACAGAGGTTTATGAGAGGAGAAATCTCACAGGTGCAGCTACGTATCCCGGGCCTTCTTATGGCCATTAGCACAAAATCTCAGGAACTACTCTGGTTCTTTAGTTGCTGGCGCTCTCAGGAAATGGGGATCTCAGAGCTTGCACAGAGGAAATGGGTTCCAGTCTGTGTCAACTCTAGCTCAGGTCATACACTGAAGAAATTTTGGAAAACACAACTATAGATCTTATTTTGAGCCAAATTCCACCTTCTGTTTTATTCTTCAGGTTAAATCAGAAGCATGAAGCACCTTGAAATGGACTCTCTAGAACCTGAGCCACCTAAGCTGCCTTGGAACTGTACCAAACTATGAATGTTTTCTGCCACAGAGTAATATGAAAAAAACTCAGGTCTGAACTAGAGCCTTACAAGCTGTAAAACTGGTTTGGAATTTAGAGATATGGAACCCATTTTGTCTTGTATGTATTGAAATGGTCTAGAAACTCTCCTTTGTCTTTTGCCCTGAGCCTGGGTTGTCATCATCATGCAACAAGGGTTGCTAGAATGACATGGGGGCTAAATGCACTAAAATACACTAAAATGATAATGGTATTCATGTCATTTAAGAATTTTGTTTTGTTTTCAGCCTGGTTAAAACTATGAAGCAAACAAGTAAGATAGGCAGATACACTTACTGTGAACTTGAGTCCTGAATCAATATGCAAAGCTTGCAACTCTCCTATCTATTCAATTCTCAGCTTTGTGTCTCTCCTTTGCATTGTTATAGCTTTATTTATTTAGTTAGTTGTTTACAGCTACTTTATCTTCAGATTTTTCTTATTCAAGACAAATTGTATTTAAATGTACTCAGCTAATCACTAAATGCACTTTATAGAAAAGAAAGCCCAGGCAGGCACATCTGAGGTACTGACAGCAGAACAATCCAATCATTTATTGAAATGAATTAACCTAAATGTTTTTATGCATAAAAAGTTCAATAAGTTATAAATCTCAGAAGTTAGCCTGTGTTTATCGGAATTTTAAAAACCTTTTATCCCCTGCAAAATATTTCTATCTAAATCATGGTCATGACATTTCATTTAAAATAAAAGTAAGTCTCTGAAAAATCCCCACAATTTCCCCATTTGTAATCAGGAATACTGATTAACACAAGTTCAGTTTTCCATTACAGAGTAATACAGTGATAAGATAAAACTTCAATTTCAAGGTTGAAATAATACTGCTTAATTCTACTGTGTTTTCACCTTGAATTTTTGTTTTTAACTGGAGTAGTTATGTTCCAAGTAATTAAGATGCCGCAAGTCTCTTTGAAGCCCAGAGAAATCTAATCACTTGTACAAAAAAGGTTTTATTCCCATAAGTTAGCTGCTGGCAATTGCAGATGTTTTTGAACAACCTTATACTCCAGAGTTCCCCCAGACATCTTGACTAAAGAACAGGATGAACTTTGCTTTTTAGTGTCATCTACAATTTTGTAAAAGAAAATTGATTCACTTTTAATTTCACCTAGATTTTAGCCCCTTTCACCAAAGCAGTACACAATACAGTGATTTTTATTGATTTTTCCATTGAAAGGCAAAACTTTCTAAACATCAAGTTCCATTTCCTTTGCAAGAAAACAATCAAGATTTATAGTCATCGCCACTTAGGCCTGTTGGCGTAGCTAATTCTCCATTTACACTTTTCTTTCAAATCCTTCAAAAGACAAGTTGCAAAGCAGAGGTCCATGAGCAATTTTTCTTCTAACATTCTGCAGTGCCTACTTAATTTTTTAATTCAAGAATTAGGTTTCTTTATTTAATTTGGGCATAAAGCCAATATTTTGACCTTCTTGAATTTATACAATGGAAGGATTTTCATCTGTGACAAATTGATTGTACCAGTTACAAACCAAAAAGAGTAGAGAATGATTAGAAAGCAGTTTTACAGTTGGCACCTGAGGTGAGTTGAAACGAAGATGACAGTCAAATTTTACAATATTTATGAGTATTTCTCACACCTTCCAGAAATAACTGAGGGATACTTTGAGGTAGATCTTGAGGATTGTCTTTTTTTGCAGGAGAGAATTGCCAGAGTCAACAGATTGTGAAATATAATCTTATATCAAAGCAGATATTATTCTTATAAGCATTATTTATGTTGTATTTATGGTCATGCTGTGACATTTGTCCTCTGGCCATGGCTTGATGCTAGAGAGTTTGAAGAAATTTTGCTACTACCATTCAAAAACATGTACGAGTACATAGATTTGTATTTGACAGCTCAAGCAAATGGGAGGAGATCTGAAACCAAAGTATCTACCTTGTGTGTATGAATATTTAATGTGCTATTGCAATGAATGCATGACAAAATACTATCAGTAATTTAAAGATCTGAATAAACACTGATGAGCTCAAAAGTGAAATAGTTTGTTTTTTGTGGTGTTTACCTACAATAACCCTCCGATGTGTCATTACAGTGACAAGCAGAAAAAAAAAAGACAGTCAAGTCAAATTAAAAGCAGTTCTTTGATAGAAATACAATTTAGGACTTCTAAGCCCATGAAAAATTATAAAATTTTTAAAAATTGCAATATTTTTTATAGGTTAACTCTGATTATCTAAAATCTAAAGTAGAAGACAAAAGAAAAAACATAAGCTTGTCACGAAAATTCAGTCTCTTTTTGGAATGAAAGACTCTTCTGTTATAAGAATAGATCAATATGTAATGTATTTTTTGAATGCAAATATATGTGTTGATTGAATGCATGAGTGACTGAATGAATTAGATAACTTACTCATATTCCTATGAACATAATCTACACTATTCAATCAAGGACAATTTTATTATTCTCAAATGGAAAATCAGAACAATGTTGTCCTAAAACTCCAAGTGGCTAGTCCCCTATGGAATGACTACTTTTATAATATTGTGTTTATTCAACTTGATGGAACCCTACAGAAGCCTGTGGAAGCTTTCCTGATTTCTACATAAAGAATGTTGAAAGATTAAATTTGATGACTATTCTTTACTACTTCTATAACAATGACCAAGGTGAAAATAAACCCCAGAATTCACCAACCCTAGAATCTGCTACATTTGACTATCCTTTGGCCTTCATTCTTACATGGATGGTTCAATTGGCTGCAGATTGAGTTCAGTTCACAGGGCAGAAGGCAGAAAGGCCAACAACTGGCTGCTTGAACACTGTCTTGGAGACTTTCAATAAATATTATCTTACAAAAGCAGAAGTGGAGGAAGTAGAACACCAGCGAGAAAATAGAGGAGATGGTTGAAATTTACTTTAAAATTCTTAGTTCTTCTGATACCACAACAAAACTAAATCCACATTTTATCAGAAGAGTGTTGAGAATAACACTGAGAAAAATTTTTTGTAGTTTCAACTCTGATCTGTGCAAATGTTTGAAAACAATATTTCAAAATATATTAGAACTATTAATTACTCACCACACTATTGATCATTGGCTCTATAATTTTGGATTTGCTGGAAAGACAGATGAGCTGGCTATTTTGTATATGATTCTGCTTTAGAGAACCTCCTTCATGAGAAGAGGAAGTGTACAGACTGCTTCTGTTGTTTTCTCCATGAATAGCTTTGCTTTGACCCTGGAAGGATGAAGAACAATCCTCAGACTGTTGTTCTTCTGTATAATTAGAAATATCTTCCAGACTTTGACCATCATGACCATTAAGTTGTTGAGAGCAGATGATTTACCAAATACCTCCTGAGTTGGCAAGGAAAGACTCACCCTGAGGTGAAGGTAAGTTAAGCACAAATATTTAGCCTTTAAAATTTTGAACTGATTCCCTTCCAGGCTCAGGGTACATTATACATATTGTGTCATTAACCCTAATATACCCCCAAATACAGTTCCAGTCAAAAAGAAACAGGGAAAAACTTCTTTCCTTCATTTATTATGCTCAAATTCTAATATCTCTGTCAGCTGGCCTACATAATTTTGATCATAGGTGCCAGAGAATAATTAAATGGATAGATGGAAAATAGATTAAGTTAAGGGTTCACCAAGTTCCATGTCTATTATTGTTGAGGATTCCTTAACCACCAGTTTTCTCCTTAAGCATTTTCATTGTGTTAAGCCTCCATGCTTTTTTAGTGAATAGCTATCATCTTCCAGGCCCGAGACATCACTATTTCAACCAGAAGAGAGTAAAACATTTCTGAACCAAAGAAACAGTGGAGACTCCCATGTAATGGATCCCTATTTAATTTTAAAGTAATCAATAGTTGTTTGCAAGTAATTGCACAGTATAATATGTAAGTAAGGTAAGACTGAAAACACACGTCTGAGTTAAGAGATGGTCTAATCTGTTCAAATTAGGGGACAAATTACAGATGATCCCGAGATGTCTAGTATTGGTAAATCATCATTGGTACCCTTATACGGCTGGCTTTGTACTATATATTTCAAAGGAAGAGTAAACTTCCTTGAACTACTGAATTACAATACTGATTGAAGTTAAGTACTGCATTTCTATAGAAATCAATGAAGCTAATCACACAAGTACAGTTTGTTCAGTGTTTCCCATTCAGCAATCTTGAAAATACTTGAATATCATAATTGGTCTGCAGCTGAGCACATTTTGGTTTTCAGATCTAAGGGGGATGAAGTATCCTTCTCAATTCACCAGGCACATGCGAATAATGAAAGATTTAAACCACAGAGTGTTGTTGTTTTTGTTAAAGAGACTACTCTTGAAATGGTTGCAGAGAGCTAAATTCTCTTCTTCCTACTCTTTCTAAAATGAATAGTACTGAGCACTACAAACATGCTAAGTATTTCCAAGCAAACAGTGCATGAAAAACTAAAGCCTTATCTTTTACAGAAAAAGAAATGTCTTTTATCAGTAAAAGGAATTTGGGAATAATAAGTACTGGTTTCAGAGGACATCATAGGTCAAGACGTAATGCTAAACACTTAACCCAGCGTGTTCTCTGAAAGTAATAGCTATCTTATGAAGAAGGCATTATTGTTGTCTCTGTTTTGCAGGTGAGAAAACTGAGACTTAAGCCACCTATCTAACTATACAGTCAGGGATGTCTGGATCCTATAAACTTGAGTTTAGATGTGTAATGTCTACTCTAACCTAGCCAAACTGAATTACCAGTTTGGTAAGTGTTTTGTTTATAGGAGGGCAGGAAAGGTATATATTTTCTGCAGCACTCCTTATGTGCAAAGCATGGGCATAAAGTATGGTGGGCAAAGCAGGAAACATTGATTTTAGTCAGCACGCAGGTCTGATTTATGCCTCAAATTACAGTGGTCCCACTAATGTGAGCAAATCTCCTAAACTTCTTTCCTGTCTTTGTTTTTAATCTACAAAGTCAAGATGATATCTACCTTCTATATGTGCTATAAGCATGTTAAGAATATTTTATTTGCATTTAAAGAACATAATGACCAATTGCTTTGACTATTTTGAAACAGTTGCTTCTCAAATGAAGAGTCCAATGCTTCTCCATGGGACAGTCAGCAATGATGTCATCAGGGTGTCTGTAGTCATAAAAAGTGGTCATTCACACACGTTTTGAGAGAAGAAAAAGAAGGGACAATGAGGTACTTCTTACAGAATGCAGTATAAGCCTCCTGATTCCAAGTAGCTCAAAGCAATTTTCCAATTATAGCTGCAAAAGGTGGATTACTTGGGAGTCCTACTACACCATGAGCAAAATCAGTTCTGCCTGCTGTCTGTCCACTTAGGGAGAGAAAAGCTCTGCCTTACTCAGGATCCTGGGCTTTCTGTCCACAACTGAAGTTCAATGGGGGCATTTTTCATAGCTTGTGAAGACTGCCACAAGCGAGTAACTTGTCTTATTTTTTGTATAATAAGTGCAGGTAGTTACAAACACAAGAAGTGTCTGCTCTAATATGCTTTTGTCAATTTCTATTATCTCTACAAATCAACTCCTTCCTGACTTGTCTAATTCCTGTAGTGGCATTTCTACCTTCCATTCACCAAAGCTCAGTAAATTAATTTATTTCTCAACGAATATTTATTGAATGTCATCATTGTTTCTTCCTTCTCGCTTGCCCCAATACACAATCAGTTGCCAGGTCAGCAATCTCCAATCCTTTCTGGAATGAAATTAGGTATAAATAAATTACAAAACCAAATAGACAACATCAAATCACCAAATCTTGTTGAATCATCCTCTCCAATATTCTGAAGACCCTGTTTGTTTTCTATTCCTATGCTATCATTCTATGTACTGTGTAAATGTGGGAATTATAAAGAAATTATTACAGTTCTCAGAAAACCCTTCCTTACAAATTCTCAGTCAAATTCTCAGTAAATTCTTCTTCTCATCCCATTTGTAATATACCTCTGTTGACCACTTTCCATCTCCATGAACCCAATACAATTGAGCATGTGTGTTTTCTTTAAGACATCACTGTTTCCATGAAGCTTTCCTCAATTTCCCCAACTGAGGTAGTTCTTCCTTCCTCTGAGTGTCAATATCTCTACTTATGTCGTGGTGGTTTTGTTTTCCTACTTGTAATAAATTATGGAATTTAATTTACTATTGGCTTTTAAGATTCTTACAGGAAATTTCTATGGAGTCCCAGAGAATATAGTCTACAGACTCATAGGAATTTAATGAATATTTTAAAATTATTTCCATTTAACAATGCTCTATTAAAATTGAAAAGAAAGTAAAATTTCACTAATATATAAATGACTTAAAAAATGGCAGTCTTTACAGAAGTGCTTGCATTTTAAAGGAAAACTACAGTGGACATTTCTTGTTTGGCTTCGAAGTATGTGTTTTTCTCTTTTGTGGTCATGGCATCCAAATTTCCTTGGGGAAATCCCAATTTTCATTGACTATTCCTTTTGAGTGGAGCTCATTCCTATTGTTTCGGTCCCAAAGGTAATGCATAATGCACAAATATGGTAACTGAGACTTTTTAAAAAATCCCTTTTGCCCTAATGATTAGATCAGAAATGAGCATGTGAACAAACCAAAGCCAATAGCACTCACTGAAACTTTTACTGTGGTTGCTAAAGCAGCAGATGGTCTTTAACCACTGGACTCAAATCTGGGAAGATGAGAAGCTGGGTTTTCACAACCATCTTCCACCACACTTGAGAATTCAGCCAAGATATAAAATGACAAAGCAGAGAGCCGCACTGAGTTATGCTGACATCGATGTGCTCCAGGATCTATCCTGTCTAAGGTCATACTTATGCCTGGGTGTTTTGGTTATGTCAGCCAATAAGTTCTCTTTACAGCTCAGTGTAGCATAAGACAATATATTGATTAAGGTTCGTTGCAGGAACTGGAAACCACAAGATATTTTAAGCTGAAAAAATTTAAATAGTGAATTAAATGCTTATAGAATGATTGGAAAACCCAGAGGATTGAGCCTCTAGGAAAAAGACTTTCAGAACACAGAAGAATTGTCCTGACAAGGAATCTATAACCTAGGCTATATCCAGAGTTGGAGTTGAGGAGGGTTTCATTCACTTGAAGTCAAAAGATTCTTGATTAATATAGAAGACCCTGGTTAACTTAGGTGAATTTCTAAATGATGGAATTTCAAACAGTGTAACCCAGTGCAAACAATTCTGCAAAATAGAAAAAAAAAAAATTCAGGAATTATCTGGCATTAGTGTCCTAAAATACAGTATCAGACACATCATAAGTCCTTAAATAAATATATGTTGAGATTATTCATTGAAAGAGGATGTTTTTATTTCTGTCTATGACATTTTCTTTTTCTCCAGTTATAAATTCAGATATTTCAAAGTTCTGAGTTTTTTTACCAAATCTCCTAAGGCAAGAAATGTGATGTGTAGGTTAAACATTTAGTGTCATTTTAAAAGATGTTGATTGGTCTATATCATTTTTGTCATACCTTTCCCAATATAACACCTTTTACACCTTAAAAAATTATAATTAGTATTGTTAAAATGTCCATAGTACCCAAGGCAATCTATGAATTTAATGCAATCCCTATCAAAGTACCCATGACATATTTCACAGAACTAGAATGAATAATCCTAAAATTTATATACAACCATAAAAGA
Organism: Balaenoptera ricei; assembly: GCF_028023285.1. Taxonomy (NCBI): domain Eukaryota; kingdom Metazoa; phylum Chordata; class Mammalia; order Artiodactyla; family Balaenopteridae; genus Balaenoptera; species Balaenoptera ricei. The sequence goes on along the minus strand of NC_082639.1, from coordinate 70,792,999 downwards.
CCCTGAATAGCCAAAGCAATGCTGAGGAAAAAGTACAAAGCTGGAGATATCATGCTTCCTGACTTAAGACTATACCAGCAAGCTACTGTAAGCAAAACAGTATGGTATTGGCACAAAAATAGACACATAGGTGAATGGAACAGAGTAGAGAGCTCAGAAATAAACCCTCACACCTATGGTCAATTAATCTATGACAAAGGAGGAAAGAACATACAATGGAAAAAAGGCAGTCTCTTCAATAGGTGGGAAAAAAGACAGTCTCTTCAATAAGTGGGAAAACTGGACAGCTACATGTAAAAGAATGAGATTAATACATTTTCTTACATTTACAAAAATAAACTCAAAATGGACTAAAGACCTAAATTTAAGACCAGAAACCATAAGACTCCTAAAAGAAAACATAGCCAGGACACTCTTTGACATAAATTGTAGCTATATATATGATCTGTCTCCTAAGGCAAAGGAAACAAAAGCAAAAATAAACAGATGGGACCTCATAAAACTTAAAAGCTTTTGCAGAGCAAAGGAAACCATCAACAAAACAAAAGACAACTTAACCTACTGAATGGAAGAAAATATTTGCAAATGATATGATGGATAAGGGGTTAATATCCAAAAATATATAAACAACTCATACAATGCAATATCAAAAAACAAACAACTTGATTAAAACATGAGCAGACCTGAATAGACATTTTTCCAAAGAAGATGTAGACATCAGTGAGTCAGCAGAGAAATGTAAATCAAAACCACAGTGATATATCACCTCACACCTGTCAGATGACTATCATCAAAAAGTCTACAAATAACAAATGTTGGTGAGGATGTGGAGAAAAGAATCCTAGTACACTGTTGGTGGGAAAATAAACTGGTGCAGCCACTATGGATAACGGTAGGGAGATTCTTCAAGAAACTAAAAATAGAATTACCATATGATCCAGCAACTTCACTGCTGGGTATACAACCCAAGAAAATGAAAACACTAATTCAAAAAGATACATGCACACGAATAGTCATAGCAGCATTAGTTACGATAGCCAAGATATGGAAGCTACCTGAGTGTCCATCAACAAATGATTGGTAAAAAAGTTTAAAAAATAAAGATGATTTTATTACATATATATTACTACATGTATATATATATATATATGACTATTACTCAGCTATAAGAAATAATGAAATTCTGCTATTTGCAAAAACATAGATGGACCTAGAGGGTATTATGCTGAGTGAAATATGTCAGACAGAGAAAGACAAATACAGTATGTTATCCTTTATATGTGGAATCTGAAAAATAAAACAAACAAATGAATATAACAAAACAGAAACAGACTCACAGATATAAAGAATACACTTGTGATTGCCAGTGAGGAGAGGGAAAAGGGGAGAGGCAAGATAGAGGTAGGGGATTAAGAGACACCAACTACTATGTATAAAATAAATAAGCTATAAGGATATATTGTACAGCTCAGGGAATATAGCCAAAATTTTATAATAACTTTAAATGAAGTATAATCTATAAAAATATTGAATCACTATGTTATATATCTGAAGCTAATATAAATCGACTATACTTCAATTTAAAAAATTTAGATGCCCATATGATGGCTGTACTTTTAGTAACATTAGATTGAGAATGTACTATAATAAATACAAAGATAAGTGCAATAACCTTTTCATTGAAGTTTTTAAAAATAAGACACAACCAAAAAAAAATAAAACACAATAGATGCTGTATACATTTTGTATGTAGAAACATACATAGAGAGAAAGAGTGTGAGCAAGAGAGAGATGTTTGAGGCATTTTATTCAGTACAAAGACATCGTCTGGAACACACACAGCATGAAGGGCAGAAATCATTAATATATACTAGAGTAGCATACTGATTACTGTAAAGGTGTCTCTACAGAATATTACTTAACTGGATGAGTTAATAAAGTTTTTGAGGGTGTTGAGAAAATTTGGATGGAATCTAAATATTTGGTTCTTGGTTCATGGAATTTCACAGAATGTAAGATAATACCTTGTAGAAATATCACCCAATATATTTTGAGTAATTCTATATGTTTACATTTACAAATATTTCACCAGTTGCACTACCTGCTCTAGATTTAAGAAAAAAATAATTTATATATGAGATATTAATGGATATCTGTAAAAATGTTGAACTAACAACCCTCATGAGTGAAAAATATTTTAGTTGAATGTAAAAGACTAAAGAAATGAGTAATAATGTGCCATTTATGGCTGGCTCATGCTTTTCCAGATAAAATAAACTGAAAAGTAACAGAAATACAGAAACCAGCTAAGAAAACGTAAACTGCCAAATAAAAGTTGATATCCTGGGATATTTCCTTAGTGAAATCTTAGAACTGCAATTAAATAGCAATGAGGAACTATTTTCCCCACTCTCCTTGAAAATATATCTTAATATGACTGTAATTTGTTTAACCTCTTATTTTTTATACTATTATAATGTTATAAAATGAAAATACAAACCACTTCTGTCACTTATAATCATGTTTGATTAGTGAATAGACACAATCTGATTTGACACTTCAACTTAAAGTTGCTTTTCACTGTGTTAATGTTTTACTTAATAAAGTGGAAACAAACAACATTTTATTCATTAGAGGCTTATTTTCAATGGAAAGTAGAATAAGTGGAGCCATGAAACATGCATAAATATGAAAGTCACACTAGATAAATAGCATGCTAGAATCTGTGGAAATAAAATTTATGAGCAAGAGATTGCCTGAAGAATCTGAAGATTCCAGTAAGGTACCACTTAAGTGACTAAGTCTTATACTTCCTCTCTCCTACAAATTATTTGAGTGCCACCACAGTGATGTTCATTGGTGGGGGAGATCATATTTCCCCTTGGTATCACAGTAGATTGAAAAGGTTTATTTATTTATTTATTTTTCATAATCATAGTGAACATCTTCCATGTCCAGATTCTTATATACACCCAAGATTCCTTGAGATACACGGATTCAGTGTTACAAGCATGGTAATTATGATGGGAAATACATTTTTATTTATGTCATAGTGCAAACATAATTAAATTTGAAAAATGTGTGGGGTTTCAAGCATCTATTAATAAGACTAATTGTTCCAACCTCAATTCTAAACCAATTGAAAGGGCTTCCCTGGTGGCGCAGTGGTTGAGAGTCTCCCTGCTAATGCAGGGGACACGGGTTCGAGCCCTGGTCTGGGAGGATCCCGCATGCCGCGGAGCAGCTGAGCCCGTGAGCCACAACTACTGAGCCTGCGCGTCTGGAGCCTGTGCTCCGCAACAGGAGAGGCCACGATAGTGAGAGGCCCGCGCGCCGCGATGAGGAGTGGCCCCCACTTGCCGCAACTACAGAAAGCCCTCGCGCAGAAACGAAGACCCAGCACGGCCAAAATTAAATAAAAATAAATAAATTAAAAATAATAATAAATAAAAATAAACCAATTGAAAAAAAATGAGATAAAAGAGGAAGGAAAGTGGGAAACAAAAATATCTGCTTTATTATTAATATTACTTTTATTGGCCACTGTGGCTTCTAACGGGATATAGACCAGCTTCCTCATATTAAAACTCAAAGCTCGGTAGAATTTCGAGCAGTCAAAAACTTCCACGATGAAAACAGGATCTTCATGGCTAAGTTGACTATTTGATCATAGCAATTGAGAACACATACTCTTTGTGGGCAGGTCCACTCTTGAAAGAGAAGGAAAAGGACTTGGCTTAGCAGAACCAGTTTTCCTTCCAAATGCTTCCATTTGATTAAGAACTCACATGTGAGGAGGAATAAAAGATAAAGTGGAGAGGCAAGGAATTTGCATAAGTAGGACTTGTTTCACATAAAACAAACAAACAAACAAAAACCACAGGCACACACAGAAAAACATTAGGATGGGCGGGGAAATGTTTCCTCTTAACAAAGGATACTAAAAAAGTTGTCTACCAAAAATCTAAATAATCGTTTAATCTTCAAATAAGTAAGGTACAAGTAGATGTATTTCCAGGGTTGGATCTCACTTAAAAACAAACAAAAACTTAAACCATTAATTCATGTAGTTAATACACTTTTATTGAGTGATAACTATGTGTTAGGCACTGGTGATACAAAAGTGAAATTCATGTTTTCTGCTTTCAAGGTATTTATAATCCAGTAGGAAGACAGACTTTCGAGCAAACCATGGAGTATAATGTTTTCAAAGTCAAAATATGTACAATATGAAGTTGAGACTTCAGAGGGGTAATTCCTTAACCTGAATTGCAAAGTCATGGAAGACTTCTTATAGAAAGCAGCACTGAGTTGAGACCTGAAAGGTACGAAGAAATTTGCCAGTTGGATAAGTTAAGAAAAAGTATTGTACACATAAGAATCTGATGTTCAAAGCATAAATGCATGGGAGAGTCTCTTTGGGGGAGGTGGGGTAACTGCAAGTAGTTGGATTGTAAACTAAAGTTAATTAATATGAATAGCAATAATATGAACCTTACTTTTGCTGGATAGTTTGCTAAGTGTTTTGTGTGGATCATTTCAATTCTCTCCATCACAACTCTAGGAATTAGTTAATATTTACTATCCTCATTTCACTGATGGGGAACTTGAGGCTTAAAGAAATTAAGTGTCCAAGGTTGGTGGTGGACCTGGGATTCAATCCCAAGTAGCTTGCCTCCAGAGCTGGGAGAGAAGCTACTGGGTTATTCTGCCTCTGAAATGGGGAATCATAAGAGGTGAGAGAAGACATGTAGATGGAGCCTATACCCTAGAACTTTTAGCTCATGATTAGGGATTTAGACTTTATCCTGTAATCAACCTAGATATATTTGCTGTTATAATGGGCAAAATCTTTACAGAAGATAGAAGCTTATCCTATGCAGATATTTTTCTCTTACTAAACATTTATTTATAAATTAAAACAAAATAGAAACTTGCTCAAGTTAAAAAAGAAAAATAAACTGCAATTCTTACATGCCTATTTGACTCAAAGTGCATTAATTGCACCTCTTAATGCAAATGACACCATCCAAGGATTCATTTAAAAATAATGCTATAATTTTAGGCATTGTCTACATTCTTATTCTACATAAACAAATACAAATTTTAATAGTCTTTGGTTAAAAAAACTCCCAAGTCACTTGATCAACCACATATTATGCTAAATAATTAATTAATTATTAGTATTTATTGGGTAGCTAATACGTTTCAGATTCTGTTCTCGACAAGAGCTCTTTGTGGAGCTTACATTCTAGTGGAGCAATACAATACAATCCATAAATACATAAAACATGTAAGATGTCAAATGATAAGTGATATGGAGAAAATAAAGTGAATGGGGTAGATTGAGAAGGCTGGAGGGTTATCATTTTAAATATGGTGGTCAGAGAATTCCTCATCAAGAAGGTATGATTTGAGCAAAGATCTGAAAGAGATGAGGGAGTGAACAATGTGAGGAACATTCTAGGCAAAAGGAACAGTCAGTGTGAAGGTCATATGGAAGATATGAGGAAGAGGAGCTGGGGTAATTGGTGTCAAGGAGTTCATAAAATTAATGCATGTTAATAGTTAATTACAAGGTAGCATAAGAAGAAGTAAAATGTAGTAATCAAAGCAGGCTCTGGTGTCCAGTTACCTTGGTTTGAACCCCAGTTCTTCGTCTTATCCATTGTTTTAGCTTGGACAAATCATTTAGCCTTTCTGCTTTATTATCTATAAAATGTGAATAATAATAGTACCAACCATGGTGCTGTTATGGGTTAGGCAGAACAGTGCCTGGCATATTATAAGTAGCCAGGAAATGCTAGTAGTTTAGAAGATAACTGCCATCATATGTTATAGTCAAAGAGGACTTTATTATGTCCAAAGTACTTTTTCAGACATGTTTTTGTAGGAGTTTGAAGTTGTTATTGAAAGCAGATAGTAAGCCCATTTTATGAATGAAGAAAAGGATGACCAGAGGGTTTAGTGACTCATTCAAGGTCATGTTATTGCTATATCTTGGGCCTGGAACTAAAACCCAGTCCTTCATCCTAGTTTCCTAGATTTGTCTGTTTTCCACTCAAGCACCCTCTCCCCAGTGGACTCCACTATCCTCAAGAGCTATGCGGATGTGGAAGAATTCTTTCAGAGCAAGTGGAATTTGGAAAGAATTAAGGCAGATGGAGAGGAAAGAGGAGGTCATTTCAAGCAAGGAGAAAGAAATTTGTATTCAAATAACTCATGAGATTTTTACTGGGGGCTGTGGAAATAGGGTGATGAGCTAACAGTTATTAGACCACTTTGAAGCCGAATTATATATAGATGTACAGGGAACCAGGCAAAAACCATAGGCAAGTTGAAACCAGATGGTAGAGAACTTTAAATGTCAAGCTAAGACATTTGAACTTTATTTTTGGCATCGAGGAAACCGTTGACGGTTTTTGAAGTAGAGGAGTGATATGGAAAAATGTGCATTTTTAGGAAGAAATCTGATAGAATAGGTAGGAGATAAGAAAGAAATAGAGATATGGAGATCAATTCAGAGAATATTAGGAGTAGCCCACAGGAAAGATAAAATATTTGGAAAGTGCCATATAAGAATAAATTAATACAGCTAAAATTAAATTCATTTCAAAACAGAAGCTTCCTATTCTGTTAAAGCAAAGCTACATTGTGTTTGGAAGTTTAGTTATTTCCAGGGGCCTCAGGTGGGACGCAAGCATGCACTAGACTCTTACTGGAACATTTTGTTTATGTGCTGTTCTGTGTTTCAGATGGTGACAGTTTGAGTGTGATATGTTGCACATGCTGCTTTGGAAACATATGAAGGAACATCAAATGCACGTGTCATGCACTGCGTAGCTTAGAGGACGACTTTTTCCTTCTGCTTAGCAGCTGCAGTTAACACTGTGGAGTTTGAAATGCCCCCGGTATCTCTACCGTTTGCTGTAGTAGCAGCCGCAGGAAAGCACCATAGCAGCTGTTGTGTAATTCCCAAGGTGCATCTAAGGAATGTAAAGTTAGTTGATGGAAAGGGGGGAAATGGTCCATTGGGAAGCAACGCATAGGTTAAGAGAGAACCAATGACAGAGGCAATAATACCTGTGACATCCAAGACTTACCCATATCCCTCTCTCCCTCTGTTTTTTTTCTTTTAGTTTGCTAATAGTTTAGAACAAAACAAACAAACAAGCAAACAAAAAACAAAAGAATTACATATTTATGGCCAAGTTAGTAGACTCACCAGCTATTCCTGATAATTTTTTCGTACATGTGTCCTAGTACCAAATAATCAAATGAAGCATTGTTTATAATGGCAACTAGAGAAATAAATTATTACTGGACTCATTTAAAAATTACCTGTTAATTAGCTTGAAAAAAAATGTATTTTTCATGCCTGGAGCTATTCCTTGTCACGTTGGAATCTCATTAGTTCTCCTGAGCTAAGTGGGGTCTGACCTCCCAGAGCAGCCAGGGAGAACTCAGAAGCTTCTTCACGGTGTATGGGTGACCAGGTGCAGTCCTTCTGGTCTGTAACCATGAAGGGCTCTGAATTGCTGAAGATACCGGCGTGGGCTCTTTCACTGTGAGATTCATTCTGAGGCAAATATCAGCCACAATTCTCTGTGCACGTTGTTTGTTACTTCCTAACACAATACGATCATTCCAATAGAGGCAGATAAATATTTTCTGTCTTGTCTGAGTTTCTTTTGAAGACTTAAAACTTCATGGCAAGATATTCAGTTTCACCAGAAAGTGGACAGAGAGATTTTTTTCCATAATCAACTGATGGAATTTCAAAATCTCAGGAGCCACTTCACTCTCAGATTGAGAGTAAATGGTAGGGCAATGGAGAAATTATCTGGAACATGATTGTTGGATAATCCAATGGACAAATGTGAATTTTTCTGATGGGCTTTTCATATTTTAGGCAGTAAATTCATTTTTTGGAGTAGGGAGACTAAGAAAGAAGAGAGCATCTAGTGGGCAGGAAAAAGAAGAGAGAGGGGAGATACAGCCAAAGAAAGAAATAAAGAGGAAAAAAGGCCAGGAAACAAGAGGAGGGGAAAGAATAGAGGAGAGGAGGAGAGGAAGGGCTTATTTCAGGTGGAAACACTGCTTAGTGTCCTAGGTGAGCGGACACCTACAATTTCCTATTCTCAGAGTTTAAGTAGCTGCATGGCTTTCCTCTTATGATAATTAGTGAACCACAAACAGTCATCAAGGTTTATGCATTCTGGATAGCAGAAGTCATTTGGCACTTCCACTGGAGATGATTCAGAACTAGTGGAAAATGGCAGGTTAGAGTGTTTTCCGTTACTTCGATGAATTATTTATAAATAAGGTAGAACACACAAGTCAAATGAAACTCTGCAATATTTACTTCCATTCCTCTCATAAGTCTCCTCAGTGATTTCATGGGTATAAGACCTCACTGGAATTTCTTTCTCTGACTCTCCAAGTCATTAGAACATCACATCAAGATGCCTGAAAGAGAGCTCTGTAGGTGAAATGGTACTTCAGTCCAGTCCAGTCATTCATGGAGTTGTTGCGGTCAATGGAATTATCCTCAGGATGACAGCCAGAGAACTTGCCTAGGTGAAGATAAATGCATTAGAAAGCAAAAGAGGAATGCAGCTCAATGGGCAGTGAAAATCAGTGAGAGCAAATTGGCCCATTTTTGCCTCACTGACTTGTACTGTCCATTAAGCCTTATTTGCTGGTTCATGGTTGTTCACTTCATTTACTTTCTAATCCTTCTTTTTCAGCTTGGCACATCTCCAGGTTAGTGCAATCCTGTTAATTGCCATCGCCTGCTACTGACTAACTGTGACACAGGCCTTATCACCTTGTTACAGGGATTGCACATGAAACTCTACACATGAAACCCAGCATGAGGCTGGCTTCTTTAGGATTGGGACTGAAATCAGACATGATCTCACAGCTTCTTGGGAATGGAGATTTTCCATGTCCTCATACCTCCAAAGGAGCTGGGATTTGCTTTGGCTTACTTGACTTTTACAATCTCGTTACCACTGTGATCACTGCAGTACTTTAGACAAGAAAGTTGGAAAAGTGGAATATTCTATGATGGGACAGTTTTTAGAATTTTCTTTACCTGTAGAATCCAGGCCACCTAAGCACTTGGTAAGGGCTTAGGGCTAAAGGCTGTGTTAGTGAATTTATTACACTGTGTTATAACCACTGGTCTGTATGTTTTTTTGCTAAAGTGGGCCCCGCAAGGACAAGGAAGTTATGTATTTTTACGTTTTGTTCCCAGGAGATAGCCCAGTGATAATTTGTTGTTTCAGTACACCAAACAGCATTAATGGAGCAGCTACCACAAGCTGGCTCATTCTCAAGATAATACTATGGGGCTAAATACTATTATTTCAATAGTCTTGATAATGGAACTAAAGGTCAAAGAGGTTAAATTGCTTATCTGTGATTGGCAAAGCTAGAATGCAAGCTCAGGATACCTGACCCTAAAGCTCCTAGGTTTTTTTCCTGTCATACTACAATGACTTAACAGATTTGATTTCAAAATGAGAACATGAGAAGTGAATCCCATACATCAAAACATCTTCTGGTAAACTGAAGAAAAATTACAAAGTTTTTGTCTTCATAAAATTGCTGAATATGTTGAAAATTTGAAAAACACATATAAATCTTATTTTATATTTCATTTTTAATGAAGTATCTAACAACGCAAAATCGAAAAAGAAAATCTGCTCTTTTGAGAACATTTTATTTTAATCCTTCTATTTTTCCCCTTATATGGTCTGACTGCTTATTCAAAGAGAAATCAGCTTGAGGCTGAACTTGATATTTAGTAAGAAAATTTGATCTCTCAAAAAATATCTGGTGACTTTTATAAGAGAGTCAATGTATATCTTTGGTGCAAATGTATAATTTTGGTGTGCAAAATCTGTGCAAACATGAAAAAAAATGTACTGGCTGTCTTTTTTTAAGTTTAAAACTTCACACTTATTATGAAAGGAACAAAGTGAGTATTTTGATTATTTAAGCTAAGAAATGAAGTCATTTTATAAGGGGCAGTCACTATTAGATGACTCTTTAGTTACTGAATAGTGCTTGGGACTATTACTGCCGATCTTTTAGCTTCTGAGTCAAAATATAATTGACTGCAGCATCACCTCCTCATATGGAATTACACAGCATGTTGGCTTTTCCTAAGCACTTATACATGTGTGTTTCACTCCGTGATCCCACACGTAGGCTCTGTATATATTTTCTCCAAACTGCACGTGATGAACTCCACATGGCTTCTTTTCCAGCCTTAGTATTCTTGATAGACTCCAATTTGTATAATTATTTTCTATCAATCACCTCAGTTCCCCCTAAAGTTTCAACTGAATACATTCCTCTTCTTCACTTTGTGTCTCAAATTCCTGCGCAGTGTTGTTTCAGTGTTTGATAACTATTTTTATGTGACTTTATTTCTTAGTTAAATAATCAAAACACTCACTTTGTTCCTTTCAAAGTAAGTGTGAAGTTTTGAACTTAAAAAAATACTCAGCCGGTACATTTTTTTCATGTTTGCCTAGATTTTGTGCTCCAAATTTATACACTTATAAATATATCCTTTTCTTTTGATTTTCACCCTCCTGCAAACTCACTTTCTAACATATTGTCTTATTCATCATTCAACTCCACAGCAAATTCCCAACTGTAAAGAAAATTTGTTATTTTTTTTAAAATGCAATTATTCTTCGTTTTAATTCTGTTTCTGGCTGCCTTGAGCTGGTTGTGCAAAGTTATGTAAGATGTCTCCACCTTTTTTTTTTGGTCTCATGGTAAATATCAAACTTCCCAGAGGCAAGATAACAGTTGGCAACATATATCCTGCCACCCACGATTTTCTATCAGACTTCCACAGTCATTTTCATTTTTGTAGCATGGAATTCAATTGAGAATTTTTGAACAACTTTCTTTTGCCTTTACAAAAATATCAGTTTTAGGTACTGAACGTGCACATACAAATCTCTGGTAATTTTTAGCACCTCTGCCTTTGAACAATTAAGAGCTATGTGAGTCTGTGACTTCTCTCTTTGCTACATTTATCCACCTCTGGGTACTACGTCTTTCCAACAGTGAGGGTATGAAGAGAGAGTAGGGACAAGTACCCTGTATAAATCAAACTTTACCTGCTTTGACCCTGAGTATTTATTTGCCCCTTTATTCAACAGACAAATGTTGAACACTTACTAATATAGCCTGTCCCCTGGGATTTCTTGGTAAACATTACTTTTTCAGATCATTGATATCTGATTTTTGGTAACTCATTATTTGGTCTAGCCTCAGTTACCTTCTGAGCCAAACCTGAATTTGTGAAGGCTCTTTTCCTGAAAACTTTCTCAATTTTCCCTTAAGACTCCAGTTCTTATGTTCACATGGTAGAATGATTTTCATCTGAATATAATACAAAGGAAAAATTTTAATGATCTACATTATCTGATGTACTGGTCATAGTTCAGATAGCCCACTTTTGCAAGCACTCTTGTGATCTGAAGTCACAATACATATATAATGTTTAAGCTAGATCAGGCATTATAAAATGAAATGGAAGCAGGTTCTGTTGCTAAGCAAATGCTGTACTATAGACCACAAAAACAGCTTTCCCATTAAAATAAAAAGAAAAGTTTGAATTCTACTAGTTAGATTGTACATTGAGATATAGTAATTCAGGCCTAAGTTCTGGATACGATTTTTTGCTGTTTTAAACAAAAATATTCTAGTTAAGTGAGCAACTGGTAAACTGTGATATCAATATACAAGAATAAGTATATTTAAATGGTCTAAGAAGAGATATAGGCATGACTTAAGTCTTTAAAATATAATATTTATAAGCAAACACATAATTGTAATCTTTATATGCAGGATGGTCTCTAGAGATATATATGAGAAAATCATTATGAAAAGTAGATGCAGAGTCAAGGGGGAAAGAGGAGGGTGGGATGAACTGGGAGATTGGGATTGACACATATACACTACTATATATAAAACAGATAACTAACGAGAACCTATTCAATGCTCTGTGGTGACCTAAATGGGAAGGAAATCTTAAAAAAGTATGGATAGATTTATATGTATAACTGATTCACTTTGCTGTACAGCAGAAACTAACACAGCATTGTAAAGGAACTATACTCCAATAACAATTAATTTTAAAAAATAGATGCAGAAAGATCCTCAAAGGAAATATTATTATTCCCAGTATGTTTTAGTTCTCAAACATATGTTAAAATGAGAATAATGTTGTTGGAGTTGATTTCAAAATAATTTATAAAAATCAATAATATTTAATTTTGATGTAGCTAGAAGAATACTTACTGTTTATTTGATTTCATTTCAGGTGACTTAGACACACAGAATATTAGAAAGAGAAATACAAAATAAGGGAATCTAATAAATTATTTTCCTCTTATTGTTTTTGAGCAAATTAAGAAAATGGTGTTGGTGTGACCAGACCTGGATATTTTCACATACAAATTCCACTGTTTACTTAATTTTAATGTCAACCTCAGAAATCTAATTGTTTAAGTAAGTGTATGACATCTAAACTTAGGGAGTTAAGAAGGTCTCATCCATATGGAAGCTTGTGCATTAAGAAAATCTTGATATCACTTAACCAAAAAAATCCTTACTTAAGTACAACAAGGAAATGAAAGATAAAATTAAGATATAAAGACACTGCACTTTCAAGAGTCTTTTACTCTTTTTGCAACTTTAAGATTAACAAAATGAAAAATTCTAAACACATGCCATTATAATTTTTATAAATGTGCTTATGAATACATTTACAGCTTTAATTACAACATACATAACACATAAACAGGTTGCTAAATACTTTCTTGAGTTCAGTAAGTTCAAGAATTAAAATTAAAGCTTAAAGCTGCTACATAATAATTAATTTGGTTGAATTTAGATATGTTGTGCATTGTAATCTTCAAGTAAGGAGTTTATATATTTTAAAATTACTTTTTCAATAGTTGTTAATTGTATTTAGTGAATTTGTTGATTAAGATTTTTGGTATTTTTTAAAAAATGTGTGCATAAAAGGAACCATTTATGTTAAAACCTACAGTTCAGTATGCATGAGGAAGTTAGGACTAATGAACCATGATATTTTGTGACATTTCATTAATAAGATTTTTTTCTCTGTTCTTATATTGTTTTGGTATACTTAGCAATTTTCTGCCAAGTTATAATCAACTAGTGACTAATTTTCCCTATCATTTCTTTACTCAAGAAATGTGAAATGTCTTCGAGTTATAATCAGAAATGGTCTTTGGGTGAGTTCTTTAACTATACTCTTAGTTTTTACATTATTGGATGGAGAAGCAGGACAAAAATATCCTGGACAAATTGGTCTAAATATTTTGAAACAATATTTTGTGGGATGACACTAAAATCTAAGGAGCCACATACATACAATCTCCAACCAATAAAGAGGATTATAATCTACACTGTTTAAGAACCTACTTGACAATGTTGTAGCTAAAAAAAAATTATCTTAAGAACTTAAGTCTTACTTCAGACCTTGGGGATGTTAGTCAAAATTTGGATAATCTGTACTTAAAGTTATTGGGAACCATTAACAGCTATTTCATTTCACGAAATTATATCTCAATCTTAATTTGTAGATGCTAACATTTCTTATTTTACTACAGTAGAATCAAACTACTGATTCTGAGGGTTCTTTTTTTCCACTTGTTTTCATATTTTCTAGCAGTGGATTTTATAATGCCTTGTTCAATATAAGCACTTGATGAAAATTTCACTAGTTCATCATGGTTGCATTGAAGAAGCAATTTTTCCTGTTTACTTCTCATTTTTAAAAGGAAATAATATGTTAAAAGTTGGTGTTGAGGAAAGTATCAAGTACAGGATAATGCTAAAAGTTGAAATTGGTGTTTCCAGTGAATTTTTAGACAAACCCAAATTGAATAATACAGGTTGCTGCACTTCTGACTATGAGAATCAAATAATCTGGACCAGCCTTAATAATCCACCAGAACACACCTGTCTAGGTCCTGCAGATGGTTAGAGAACCCTGATAATGAAGCAGGGACCTGTTTTGATTGATCACTTCTGGTGCTCTATTAAATGTAAATGTGTTTTGAAGATCAGTTCTGTGTGTAATGGACTAGATGGAAAAAGAAAGACATTAAAGGTCTGTAGGTAGGAAGAGAAATGGTTAGAGACAGAAAGGGAAAAGAAAATAACATTTTCCTAGTACGTACTATGTGTCCATTCCTGCTCAGGACTTTTTTACATCTTCACATAATCTCCATTATAAAGAGAGGATATTGAAGCTCAGGGTTCAAGATGAAATGAAATAACAAAAGTAAAATGCCTAGATCATCCCTTCTGCTACTCATAATCATTCAAAAATTTTAACAGATTCATAAACCTGTGCTTCCTGAAGTAGAATCTGTTTAAGCCTTTAAGCCATTTTTTGCTAAATGCCAGTGATTTACACATATGAACTGTGTATTGGAATCAAAGAGTGACTTTCTAGAGAGCAGTATAGATTGTTCAAGTGGGAAGTTGGCTTTTTGATTACATAGTGTAACCTTTTGGCTTTCGAGAAGCCATGAAGTCATGCAACAGGAAATTGCATGACTTTCTCAATCCTGGTATTAGCAAAGTCAGAATTACAAATTTGAATGTACCAATATCTATTCCTGTGACTTTACACTGGTCCATATTGCTACTAAATTGGAAGACTGTAAGCTACTAGAAATTGAGAGCCCATTTTCTTTTTCTTTTTTTTTTTTAATATCTTTATTGGAGTATAATTGCTTTACATTGTTGTGTTAGTTGTTGCTGTATAACAAAGTGAATCAGCTATACATATACATATATCCCCATATCCCCTCCCTCTTGCGCCTCCCTCCCACCCTCCCTATCCCACTCCTCTAGGTGGTCATAAAACACCGAGCTGATCTCCCTGCCAGCACTATTTCTTGAAAAGGCTACCTTTCCTCCATCAAACTGCTTTTGCCCCTTTGTCAAAAACCAGTTGGGTGTATTAGTGTGGGTCTGTTTCTGGCTTCCATTGACCTATGTATATCTCCCTCTGCCAATACCACACTGTCTTTATTACTGTAGCTAAATAATAAGTCTTGAAATCAGGTAGACTGATTCCTCCCACTTTTTTTTTTTTTATGCTTTAGCTATTCTAGTTTCTTTACCTTTTAATATAAATTTTAGAATAATCTTGTCTATAGCTACAAAAAAAAATCTTGCTGGGATTTTGATAGGAAGTACATTGAGACAGTATATCAGTTTGGGGAGAACTGACTTTTTCCAAATTTTTTTATGGTGATAAAATACACATAACATGAAATTTACTACCAATCATTTTTAAGTGAACAGTTTGATGGTATGAAGTACATTCATATTGTTGTGCAACCATCACCATCTTCATTTCCAGAATTCTTTTAATCTTGCACAGCTGAAACTCTGTACCCATGAAACCGTGACTCTCCATGACCTCCTCCCCCAGCCCCTGGAAACCACCATTCTACTGTCTCTCTTTTCTTTTTCTTTCTTTTTTTTTTTTTTTTAAACATCTTTATTGAAGTATAATTGCCTTACAATGGTGTGTTAGCTTCTGCTTTATAACAAAGTGAATCAGTTATACATATACAATATGTTCCCATTTCTCTTCCCTCTTGCATCTCCCTCCCTCACACCCTCCCCATCCCACCCCTCTAGGTGGTCACAAAGCACCGAGCTGATCTCCCTGTGCTATGCGGCTGCTTCCCACTAGCTATCTATTTTACATTTGGTAGTGTATATATGTCCATGACACTCTCTTACCCTGTCACATCTCACCCCACCCCCTCCCCATATCCTCAAGTCCATTCTCTAGTAGGTCTGTGTCTTTATTCCCGTCTTGCCACTAGGTTCTTCATGGCCTTTTTTTTTTTTCCTTAGATTCCGTATATATGTGTTAGCATACTGTATTTGTTTTTCTCTTTCTGACTTACTTCACTCTGTATGACAGACTCTAACTCCATCCACCTCATTACAAATACCTCCATTTCATTTCTTTTTATGGCTGAGTAATATTCCATTGTATATATGTGCCACATCTTCTTTATCCATTCATCTGTCGATGGACATTTAGGTTGCTTCTATGTCCTGGCTATTGTAAATAGAGCTGCAATGAACATTTTGGTACATGACTCTTTTTGACCTATGGTTTTCTCAGGGTATATGCCCAGTAGTGGGATTGCTGGTCGTATGGTAGTTCTATTTGTAGTTTTTTAAGGAACGAGAGCCCATTTTCTTGTCATTAATTCTTTACTGTCAATATATGCTCAGTACAAATATGACATTTGATTACTATTTGGTTGACTCATTCATTCAATAAATATTTTTAAAACTCTTTTTATATAATAGATACTGTGTTGGAAAAATGGAAATATAAAAAATGATGCCTGGGGCTTCCCTGGTGGCGCAGTGGTTGAGAATCTGCCTGCCAATGCAGGGGACACGGGTTCGAGCCCTGGTCTGGGAAGATCCCACATGCCACGGAGCAACTGGGCCCGTGAGCCACAATTACTGAGCCTGCGCGTCTGGAGCCTGTGCTCCGCAACAAGAGAGGCCGCGATGGTGAGAGGCCCGCGCACCGCGATGAAGAGTGGTCCCCACTTGCCGCAACTAGAGAAAGCCCTCACACAGAAACGAAGACTCAACACAGTCATAAATAAATAAATAAAAGAACGTGAATTTCTTAAAAAAAAAAAAAAAATGATGTCTGGTATTGGGATTACATAATATTAGGTGAAATAGACAAGGAGAGAAATACTTATTAGAACGTGTGGGAAGAATGGCAGTGAAAGAGGATGTGTGAGCTAATGGAAGAGAGACTGGGTTTAAATTTTAGTTCTGTGCACGTAACTGTATGCTTTGCACAAGTTACTCAGTTTCACTGAATGCCTATTTCCTCATCTGTAAAACATAGATCCTACCTGATAAGCTTGTCATAAGGATTTGGTCCTCACTAGGCACACAGGACTTGATGTAATTATGGAATATATTATTATTATTATTATATACAAATTGCTATAATTCTGCAGAGTGGATCAGGAGAGACACTATTAAAATGGAGATATTGGAAAGGATTTTGAAGTATGAACAGGGAAGTATCAAATGAACAAAGAAGTAGTGTAAGTGCAGTGAATGATCAGTGCGAATATAGGCTCACTTTATTAAGCATGAAATGGTTAAATTACACATTTGGGTGGGTAGCAACTTTGCTAGTCCTGTAAAGTAGCATAAACTCAATGACTCACTCACTGACTTACCCTGACTAGAGGAAAGTGTGTGTGTGTGTGTGTGTGTGTGTGTGTAGCACTTTGAACTTGTTTAAACTTTGTCTTCTTCAGGAAAATAGAAAGAATGTTCTTCACAATCTAGAGGTTATATTCTTTCTCAGGTGCATTACAGCACAGAGCGAAGCCGTTCTCAGGTAACAGGCAGCTACAGCAGATATTTTGCTGCACATGCACCAAAACATTAAGCTTCCTTAAATTTTAACATTTTATGGATATCTTGAGTAAACAAATTAGGAAAAGTACTTAATGGTGCCAGAAAAATTTAACTGATAGACCTTCATACCTAAGATCAATATTTGATAATGTGCAGATAGACATGGTGAAATTTTGGCAATGAGTCTCTCATTTCTGATCCAGAATAGTGAACTTTCAGAAGCATGATGCCATGGGACATGGCTGGGATTCAGCAGATTCAGAAAAACTAAAGAAAAAAGACCTGGCTGGACTAGGATTAGTCATGTCACACTATGGGGAAGGTAATATAATCATCTCTACTTTATTGAGTAAGAATATGAAACACGGGCCATTAAATAACTTGCCCAAAGTCACAACTAGTAAGTGGAAGAATCACGCTCTAGAGGGCACATTCTTAACTACCACGTAGTTAGCATAAGTTCAGTTTGCAGCACATTGCGTTTGATATCTTGTTACAGGTATCCAGATATACTGAGACATAGAGAGTTAGAAATCTGACTCTGGCTGTTAGGATAGATATATTATCTGGATATAGATTTGGAAGCATGAGTGTGGATGAGCTCCACAAAAAACAGTGTCTAGAAGGTTACACTTTTGACTGAAATAAGACACACCAGAGGGAAAAAAAATGGTGTCTTTAGTATTACAGATGGCACCCATGGTAGGAGATGGAACAGCACAGGGCGATAACCAAATGCAGAAGAATTGAAATTTAGCAGCCAGGTTGAGATGGAAATGAAAAGGATGAAAAAAGGTAAATGGAACAATTTGAGAGGTAGGAAGAAAACCAGAATAATGAATGTTTTAGAAGTCAAGTCAGGAAAGAATATTGAGGAGTATAGGGTGGTTGACTTGTTCAATATAGCCAAAAGCAATGAGGTCTAAAACGAGGCCATTGGAATTTAATAATTAGTTGTCATTGGTAAGCTTTGGTGGAGTGGAAAAGACTGAAGTCAGATTACAATGGGTTGAAGAGTGAAAGGAAGTAAGTAGAGATATTAAATTGGGGTTCCCTGGAGGTCCAGTGGTTAGGACTCGGCACTTTCACTGACTAGGGTCTGGGCTCGATCCCTGGTTGGGGAACTGAGACCCGCAAGTCACGAGGCATGGCCAAAAAAAAAGATATTAAATAAAAACAGACTTGATTCACCTGTCTGGTACTTGTAACGTCACCCAGCAACGTTTTCATTGCTTATTTCGATATTAAGACAAAAACCTCATGTCAGCCTGGTAATGACCCCCAATGGGCATCAGCCTATTGTTGCTTATAGGTTCTAAGACTTGGGAAAGAGCCATCTGAGGTGGTTTAGAGTAGAAACCAAGGTGGTTCACAGTTCTCTCATCTCAGTCCCTATAAATATCCCAATGGAGAGTCGATGGAGATTGCTTTACTGGGTGGAGTGGGGTGCAGGCAACTCTGAGTTTGAATCCAGCCTTGTGACTTAAAACCTCTGTGGCCTTGGGGATGTTTCTTAAGCTAAGTCTCAGGCTTCTGACTTATAAAATGGAGGTAGTGATAGTGCTTATTTCACAATTTGTTCAGATAATCAAACGAGCTATTGCAAGCAAAGTATTTATCATTGTGTCTCACATCATTAAGTGCTTAATTAATAGTAGCTGCTATAATTATTTATTATTATTATTATCATCTGTACTTTCACTTAATTCCTTACGATTATGCATAGTGACTTGTCATCTGGGAAACTGCCTGACTTCCTTCATGGATGTACAATAATTTAGCCATAAATAGAAATCACTGTTGTCATCCAACATAGACACACACACACACACACACACACACACACACAGAGTTGCAGTAATGGAAAGAGCATGGGATTTGGAGTAAGACAGATAAAATCTTGAGTCTGGTTACATTGCTTTCTAGCTGTTTCATCCCTGGAAAATGTCTTATCCTCCCTGGTATGTAATTTCCTCATCTGTATAATTGGAAAAATAACACTCTTCTTATAGGACCATTATAAAAATTGTATGAGGCAACGTTTATTTAAAGGGTTTTGTACTGGCACTTATTAAGTTCAATACAAAGATAAGTTTGCATTCATTTATCTTCAGGATTAAACATGAAAAATGGGATCTTAAGTGATTTCTTATTTTTTTTTTTTTTTCAGTTGACACTTTTTTGGTTGAAGATATTTTGTTCTTTCTATTTTTTTTTTTTTTCCCTGTGAAAAGTCTCTCACTAGACCCAAGGGTCAATATCTATAGAGAGCCAGACTGTCTCATGAAAATATATAAGTGCAAACAACAAAATCACTTTCAAGAAGCTTTTATGTTGGGCGTGGGAAAAGATAACAGCTCTAAATAGATGAGCCATGTGCTTACCATCAGTGTTGGCACTGCCACTGGGATCTCCCGGGATCTGGTGGAATCAACATGTTACATTTTGCTCTTATTCTCACACTGTTTAAACCAGAACAAAATTTCCACTTCGGTCTTTTAATAATCTCATTTACCTAGTGGAACAACTGCTGTATACCCAATGTACTAGGTTCCCTTCAATAGTCTCTCATTTTATTGCTCTGGAACTTGATAGAATTTTAGTTTCAAATAAAATGGTTAATAATTCCCCTGGTGTATTTGAGAGTTTTAAAAGTATTTTTTCAATCTAGTTTAATCTGTGTTTAATTTAATATATTAAAACTTAATTTAATATTTTATAATTTGAACTAATACATTTAAAATGCATTACATCTTAATTTTATATATTCAATCACAGTTTAATAAAGTTTCCTTTTAACATCTTGATTAAAAGGACTGTTGCACAGTAGTCATGCCTTTCAATTAAACTCCAAGCACTGTTGTCTCAGTGGGCTTCAGTATTCCATCAAGGGCTAGAAGCTGAAGTCCAGACAAGGAGGAAGAACATCAGTAGAAAAATGTAGAAATATTATTGGCATATCTTTCTGACCCTAATGACTTCTGTATTATTAAGAGCAATGCTAGTTGCTGTAACAGGCACATTCCCAAATTTCAGTGTCTTAAAACAATGGACATTATTTGCCTAATCTACCAAACCAGTGTTCCTGGTGCATATGTGGTTCTCCTCCAAATGGTGATTCCATTACCCAGTATTCCATCTTGTTGAACTACCATCTTCAATATTTGTCACAAGATCTTCCAGAAGGTGAAAGAATGCTGAGGATCACATGGGATGGGTTTTTATGAGCCAGATCTAGAAGTGGCACATGTTATGTTTCTTCCTATTCAGTTGATCAGACATGACCACGCCTAACTCCAAGGGGTGACTGGGATTGTAGTTGAGCTGTGTGCAAGGGAGAGAAAGGAAACGGGCAGTTCATATTTAAGATGCTATTATTTGTATCCCAAAGTACATATAACATTAATTAGATATTTTATTTCTAGAATCATTTCTTTGCACCTAGCATGAAATTTAATATCTCTGCGGAAGTTAAAAATCCCTGACTAAAAAAACAACCACACTGTTGGAGAAAGAAAGCCAACAAAGTACATGTGAAATGTTGTTATTACTTCTGTGTGTCTGAGAAACATAGCCTGCTTCCAATCAGTAATCTCTGAGCACCAAGGTAAACAAACAGCAACAAGATGTAACCACCATACAAAATACTTTGAGGGAAATGTTCAAGGCTTTCTATGTTTGAAAAACTATACTTTTGAAGGAATCAAACAGAAGGGTGTTCCAGCTTTTCAACCATTCAGTAGAGAGGCAAGTACTGATGGTTTGAAACAGAAATACAGACATCTTAACCCACCCATCTCCCCAAAAGATAAGGTATTGTGACACAGAACCATAGATTTTCATTATGAAAGTAGCATTGAAATTTTGCTAACGAGCATATTTTGAGTGATTTGTTAAGAGCTCATGATATACAGATGACAAGCGCGTGAAAAACCCTCAACATTATTAGTCACTAGTGAATTGCAAACTGAAACCACAATAAGATATCACTACACACCATTTAGAATGGATAAAATTAAAAAGTCTGACCCTACTAAGTTCTGGTGAGGAAATGAACAAACTGGACATCTCATCCAATGCTAGTGAATGTAAAATGGTACAACCACTTTGGAAAAATATTGGGGAATTTATTAAAGAGTACACCTACCATATGATCCAGTTATTTTGTGCCAAAGTATTTTCTCAACCGAAATAAAAGCATATGTCCACACAAAGACATGTGCAAGAATGTTCACAGCAGCTTTATTTGTAATAGTCAAAGAATAGAAACAACCCAAATGTCCATCAACAGTGCCAGCAACTGTGGTATACCATGCAATAGAATACTCCTTAAAAATAAAAAAGGAATAAATATTGATACATGCTACAACACGGATGAATCTCAAAATAATTATGCCAAGTGAAAGAAGTCAGGCAAAAATAATGGCTACTGTATGATTCCATTTATATACAATTCTAGAAAATACAAACTAATTTACAGTGACAGAAAGCAAATCACTTGTTGTCTGGGGATGGGAGAGGAAGGTTAGAATAAAGCATGACAAAGGGCTCCAGGATTCTTTTGGGAAAGTTACAGATATATGTTTATCTTGATTGTGGTAACGGTGTATACGTAGGTCAAATCTTATCAAGTTGTATACTTTAAATATGAACAGTTTATTGCTTGTCAATTATACCTCAATAAAGATGTTTTTTTAAAAAAAGTAATATTTGATGTAAAGAATTCATCATATTCAGATATTCCTGTCAAAAATTCATAACCAGAATTTAGGCCTAAATTGAAGGGCATTCTACAAAATAACAGATCTGTAATCTTTAAAAGTGTCCAGGTCCTAAAAGTCTAAGAAAGAGTGAAGAAATGTTGCTGAATGAAAGAGAGTAAAGAGAAATGACAATCATTTGCAACATAGATTCTGAACTGGATTTTTATAAGGCTTTATAAGTCATTATTGGAACAGTTGGCAAAAGTTGACTAGGTCTGACTATTAAATGGTAATAATGTATAAATGTTAATTTCTTGATTTGATGGTGGTATTGTGGATGTATAGGATAATCCCATGTTTGTAGGAAATGAGGGGAGTAAAGAGAACATAGTAGGAGGTGATGGGACATCAGGTTGACAAATTACTCTCAAATGGTTGAGAATAACCATGTCTTTGTATATTTTGTTACAGTTTGTTTAAATTTGTAATTATTTCAAAAATAAAAAAAATTTTAAACCATCTTTCAATAATAAGAAAACAAAACATTCAAATAAAAAAGGGCAAAAGACTTGGACAGATACTTCACCAAAAATAAAATATAGATAGCAAATAGGCATATGACCAGATATTCAACATCATTAGTCATTAGGTAAATGGAAACAAAATCCACATGGAAATATCAGAAAACACATACTAAAATGGAATCTGACAATGTCAAGTGTTTAGTGAGAAAGTATAGAAACTAGAACTCCCATACAGTGCTTTTGAGAATATGATATAGTAAAACCACTTTGGAAAACAGTTTTGCAGTTTCTTAAAGAGTTAAATATATACCCACCATATGACCTAGTCATTCCAATTGTAGGTATTTATACAAAATCAATGAAAATGTGTTCATACAAAGACTTGTACACAAAATCCATAGAAGATTTATTAGTAATATTAAAAACAGGAAACAATTCACATGTTCATCAACAGGTGATTGCATATGTGTATATGTATATATATGAGTACATATGTGTATATGTGATGTATTCAATTAATGGAATACTATTCAGCAATAAAAAGGAATCAACGACTGATACACACAATAACATGGATAAATCTCAAAATAATTATGCTTAGTGAAAGAAGTCAGACAAAAAAATGTACATGATTTTGTTTCTCTTTATGTAAAATTCTAGACAATGTGAACAAATCTATAGTGACAGAAATCATTCATTGTCTGAGGATGGGAGAAGGGAGAGCCAGAGGGAGGGATGAAAAAGGGGCACCAGGAAACTTTTGGGGTTGATGGATAAATTCATTCTGTGATTGCGCTGATGGTTTCACCAGTGTTTATGTAAGTCAAGTTACATCGAATTGTACATTTTCAATATCTACATTTATTGTATGTAAATTTCACATCTCAGAAAAGCTGGTAAAGAAGAGAAGTCAGAAGAAAAAAGGCTTAGCTGGGTGCTTGATAACTTTAAGAAGCAGTGAGCTCAAGCCTGTATTCCTGGTGAGTGCCTGCCCTGCCCAGCTCACCGTAACCAGTTGAAGGTAGACACATCTGCCTAATAGACAGTGAAGCTGAGATTATGGTTAATATTTTTTGGTGAAATCTGAGGAAGCTAACAGAATGCTTGGGAGTGGGCCAGTTGGATTCCCTTGAGCAAAGCCAAGGCACAACTCAGAAATTTTTTTTCAATCTGCTCCACCTTCTAAATGAATGATTATGAATAGTTTTGGATTCCTGGTGTGTAAGTATTTCATGAAGAAACAGAAGTCCAAGGATACCAGGAAAGTGCCAGATAAATGCAGTTCTGCCACAGGAAATCTTAGAGACATGGCGAAACTAAATGCTTGGACTCTACTGGAATTAGGATATATGCTGGGGCAAGTCAGTTCATGGAGTTGCTGTCGTGCAAGTGGCAGCAAGGAGACTAATACCAGCATCAGCTTGTCTTCTAACTAATCAGAATCAAAGGCAGAAAGGCAATGTGCTGCTTTCCCTCTCCTTCCTCAGCTCAGAAAACATGGTAATATTTTTCCTATTTATGGCTCTTTTCAGTCTAAACCACAACGGCCTTTTGTCTTCTAACCTTCCCTCAAGGACTGTTTCCTCAGGCTGAGTTGTTAGAAGAAACGAGATATCTGAAGCTCAATAGAGCAGTCCATAAAAAACCTTAAGGAAGGCCAGTTGTGAAGCAATGGTAATTATTCTGGTGTTTATCAAAATATTTCTGATTCCTCTTCCTTTAGGAGACTTGTAGAATTGTATTTCCTGCAACTGGCACAAACCCTCCCTCCCTGCCCTTTAGGGCCATGTGATCCCTTCTGACCAATGAGTTGTGAGTGTGTCATTTCTGAGCTAGAACACTTTAATTGCCCCTTGCAGAGCTCTTTTCCCGTTAGCTCAGGAACTGGCAGTGCGGGAAATGGTGGCTTCTCATTCAGTCTGATCCCATAATGAGTAATGAGCAGGATACCCCTTGCCTGCTTTCAGTGGCCATGCAGCATGAGCAAGAATGAAGCTTTTCTTGCTTGGAGACACTGAGATTTTAGAGTTGTTTGTTACCACTGCACAATCCTAGCTATCCTGGCTCATTGTTTCAAAAGAACTTGAATTTGGTAAGTTACAGATACTGATTTTCTTGCTTTAAGGTCCTCTGTGGTAAGACATGGACTGAAGTAGAAGTAATGGTTGCTAGAAGTAAATTGATCCCAAGTCCACAGTCAGCGTCTAGGATTTTCTGCATTAATTGGCTTAGAATATGGACAATGACTTCATTAATACAGGAAATAGTCCACAATTATTCCATTACAATATTTGCATTGAATTCTACATATTCAGCCATAGAAATAATAAATCACTTTCTTCTATACCTAAAATTTGGTCAAGAAACATGTAGCAATAAAGATGACGTGGGCAGCTAAGCATTAAACGTGCAAAGTTTACATGAACTGAATTACCTGTGGCTAAATTTAAAACAAAGGTGGTACCTTCTAAAGAAGATAAAGTGAATGCTTGGTTATTTGGACTCAGTCTTAAGAATAAGGTAGCTGTCTTAAGATAAGAAGAAGACTACTATGACAGTTGCCCAAGCAAATCGCAACACATCTTTTAAATTTTAGCAACACATCTTTTAAATTTTAGCAACACATCTTTCAAATTTTTGGCTCACCCAAATGTAGTAGTTAATTCTAAATACACAGAATATTTCATAAAGATACCTGAGGTTTTTTTTTTTCTATCGCTCACTGATGCATGATGTTACAAATGTTCCTTTCAACAATTTGATAGACTCAAGCTTTGAGCCAGAGAGAGCATCTGTTGGAAAACATGGTAATATTTTTCCTATTTATGGCTCTTTTCAGTCTAAACCACAACCTCATTTCTGTTGTGAACACCCATCCTTTGAAAGCACAGAAATCACAATAATGAGATTTTGGAAAAAAGGAATTGTGGAAATCACTCAACACCTCCCAGCAATGGGAAATACTTCCCTCTATCCACTAAATCCAGAAACTTTTTTCATAAACAGTTCTATGGATTTGGCCCCCACCACGGCTCCTCCAAAGGGGGAGACTGAGACACCAAGCCAGAAATGAACTTAAAGAACACACATGAGTCACTGCATTTAGAGAGCATTTTAATACCAGGGAAGTAATTGACTGAACCAAAACCACTAAGTGTTCCACCTCAGAAAGACTGATAACTGACAACAAAAGTCATGTTCGAGAAATTAGACTAGACATGTATGATAAGGACAGAAAACTAAATAGAAGACCATGCATGTTTCTAATCCTCTTCATGTTGCTCAGCTACCAGCATCCAATAACTTGGGGAAAAAAAATCAGAAAAAAATAGATTTTTTGCTTTTTCATAGCTTGAAAGAATTTCCACGTTCATGAAGTTGTTTTTCTCATCACTTACAGTTTAAGGACTTATAATAACTAAGCCAGAAAGAGGTAAAAACAAAATACATCTGCCTATTATCTAAAATTATGGGATCATAGATATGCTTATGAATATTCAGCAACTTCTGAAAAATAATGACTAGCTTCTATAAATACTGCTATTGTTCATCTGGATATCAGGGTCTGGTAACTCTAAGTGCAATGACTACATGCCATGGTATCTTCACCAGAGGAGAATTCTGCACATTCCTCTACATAGGGGGTCAGAGGTGGAGCTCTGAATGTTTGCAGGAAGTATAAGAGACTTCATATCTTAGATAAAGGGGAAGAGAGACAAAGAAATAAGGGGGATACAAATTGTGAAAGGCCAAGAAGAAGAGTGAGTGGCCAAAGAGTTTAGATGATGTCATGTTTTTTCTATATGGAAATGTCTAAAGTCAGGGATCCAGGCTGCAAACTATTATGGTCTCTTAATTGATTCGCTGTTTTCACTCTTTTCTACCCTATCATCCACTACTACATACCCTGACCCAAACTCTGACACCTTCTACAATCAGCAACCAAAGTAATCTCCTAAAATTATATATCACATTACTTTTTAGCTGAAAACTTTCCAATGACTCCCTACTAAAAATAAAATAGAATTTACCTTACAATACTCTAGGATACTGAAATTAATTTGACCCCTGGATATTGGGCCTTCCTCATTTTCTATTACTCTTTCCTTTGTTCATTAAGCTCCCATTACAATGACTTCCTTTCCAATCCTGGAACACACCAAACTGGTCCTTTTTTTGGACTGTTGTCCTTGATGGTTACTTGTAGCTGAGTTTTCCTCCAAATGTTCACAGTCATTATTTCGTCTTTCTCATAAAGAAGCTCTCAGTTCAAATCTTATCTCTTC
The DNA here is from genome assembly GCF_028023285.1 of Balaenoptera ricei. Classification (NCBI taxonomy): domain Eukaryota; kingdom Metazoa; phylum Chordata; class Mammalia; order Artiodactyla; family Balaenopteridae; genus Balaenoptera; species Balaenoptera ricei. The sequence goes on along the minus strand of NC_082639.1, from coordinate 70,765,975 downwards.
AGAAAGAGCTCTCTACAGGTTATATTCCCCCTAATCATTCTCTGTCACAGAAACATTTCTATATTTTTGGTCATAATTATCTCTATTTTAATACTTATTTGTTTATTTTTTTTGCCTGTTTTAATCTGTCCTCACTCCAGGTCTAAAATGAAAGTTCTGTGACAGTACAAATCTGGATTGTATTTTACCATTACCCAGCTCATAGGAAAGTGCCTCTCACACCATAGATACACAATAATTTTTTTGAATTAATCTAAACATCTTTTGTTCAAGTTGTGTTCAGGGAAAACTACTGAAGTCTAGCTCAGCATAAAATGAAGTTGAGAAATTAATGAAACAGCAAACTAAGGAAATAGAACATTTCATTAGGGAAAAGTAATTGTCTTTCTTGTTTCAGCTTGGTTACATGTAGGAATTTCTGTTGCATGTTTTCCCCATTTGAGAATCAAAAAAGTTAAATACACATACAATAAAACAAATTGGCAACTTTTTAAAACACTGCCTTTGTAGAGAGTGACAAGCTGAAAAAAAAGGGTATTCTTATACCCATGCAGAATTATAACTCACATTTGTGAAGAGTTTTCACTCTGTGTTTTTCTAAGGAAGACTTACCAGCCTCATCATAAATGCCACTGATTCATTTAAGCCAATTGTATGTAGTGATCATACTGGAAGCAGAAAACTTGAAGTTTGGGTATTAGTGAGGCCACAGTTGGAGTCTCATTTAATTTCACCTAGAGCAAAACCTATTTGTCTGGCCATCGGCATGGCCCTTGAATTTTGGCCAACTGTGTATGAAAGGCATCTCCTTCCTCACAGAAAAGGGATCATACCAAGGAAGGCAGACAAGTTTCTAGTGATTCATAACACTGACACAGACATCCTGACGATAAATTAGTATCATGCTCTTGGACAAAAGTCAGAATTTGTGTTGAGTTATTTGCAAAGACAAATACCTATTACTTTACGTAGTAGATATAGAGGTCTTAAAAGAATACACATTTTTGGAAATAATGCTGTCTTTTAAAAATATTAAAGAAGACAATTTCTTACAAGAATATTTTAGGGAATTCCTTCCCAAAAGAAATAGGTATTTTGTAAAATGGACAGGGTTGTTTAAATGATCCTTGACTGCATCAGTTTTGCTCAGAAATTAGGTGAGGCTGATTATACTGGAATCAGCGCCTGCAGCTTAACAAAAATGAGAAGAGCAGATAGCCTTAAAACACGATCTGTTAGAATCTTTTTAATGATTAGATTCTATTACTGACATACATAAATATGTGAAAATACACTTTGATATAGATGTAATTTATGCTTATACACTCTAAAGTTTATTTTGACTTGGCATCCTGAGAGAGGGATAGAGAGGGTACCCCATCCCATGCCATGTATTTAAAGGGCCCCACTTTGACCCTCATCTGGCTATGTTCCTCCCCATAGGTAAGGGGTCCTAAGTTCCAAAGGTATGTACTCATCCATACCCATATACTCCTTTCTAGATCATTCTACACATTCTGGGGTCCCTAAATTTCCAGCCCAAATGTCACTGAGATTGTTTCCAAGGCCTGTCTGAGTCTTCTTCTGAAGTCTGCCTTCCTAAAGGCAGAACAAATGATTGCTGGTGAATTCCACCCTAGATATTGAGGATGTAGATAAACATGGAACGGCTGGCTGGAATTTCCTGATGCATGGGTGTAAGGTCTCTTTGAGTGTGGCAGACAGCTGGAGGTGAAAAGAAAGGGCCCATCAAAGTGGGCCTGGGTCCTGGGATTGGGCAGGTTCATTCTACCCTGTTATGTTCTGATGAGGAACTAGCCTTCCCAGGTTTTTTTTTTTTTTTTTTAAATAAATTTATTTATTTATTTATTTATTTATTTATTTATTTATATTTGGCTGTGTTGGGTCTTCGTTTCTGTGCTAGGGCTTTCTCCAGTTGCGGAGAGCGGGGGCCTCTCTTCATCGCGGTGCGCGGGCCTCTCACTGTCATGGCCTCTCCCATTGCGGAGCACAAGCTCCAGACGCGCAGGCTCAGTAGTTGTGGCTCACGGGCCTAGTTGCTCCGCGGCATGTGGGATCTTCCCAGACCAGGGCTCGAACCCGTGTCCCCTGCATTGGCAGGCAGATTCTTAACCACTGCGCCACCAGGGAAGCCCTAGCCTTCCCAGTTTTAATAAAGATTTGTTTGTCAAGGTGGAACGCTAGAGCATATTTTATACGATAGTTTCATAACATGTCATAACTTTTAAATATTTAGACATATGATATGGGAGCCTCCATGTGTATTCCTGCCTCAGGGCTTGCAAATGTTAGGAGGAGGTCTGTCAGAGTATTTACTATGTTCAGAACTGTATTAGAAACTGAGCTTTAAAAGTATTTGTATATCTGACATTAGGTTGCTGTGTATCTCCTCCCAGAGCTGGAAGTCTGCACTCTGGTGTGTCCAGGCTGATGTAACTGAGGGCACACTTAGTGTCCTGCTCACCTCTCCTTGGTATAGAGATACTTGTGAAAAGTGCATGTGGCTGCCTGAGAGGGAAATGGGTATGCCAGAGAGTGACCTGGGGGCCCCAAAGAAGCCTTTGTGTTGGGATAGATTCCATTGTTTAAAAATATTTACTGTTCCTCCTTGGTAGAACATTGTAGTTCTGCAACCACTGAAATCAGACTTGGCCCTGTGACTTCCTCTGGTCAATGAGATGCAAATGGAAGTAATATGAGCACTTTCTGGCAGAAACTTTATGATCCATTATGTGGCTCCACCATCTCTCTACTACAAGATCAGCCAAGTCCTTGACAGGAGCCACTCCTTCAGACTATCCTGTAATAAAGACTGACATTGAGTGGAACTGCTATGACCTTCAATGACTATGCAGTGCAAAGAAGAAATAAATCTTTGTTGTTATAAGTTATTGTGACTTGGGTATTATTTGTTACTGTTGCATAACTTAGCCAGAAATAGAGGTGAGTATAATGAGGACACACTACGTGAACTGCTTAACTGGAGGCCACAAGGATCATGGATGTCAGCAGCAGATGCCAGTGCACAATGATGGGTATGAGATTAACATGTTATACAGCAGTGGAGAACAGCAAGAAAAGAGGACAACATGTGGGCATGTGGACCAGACTCCCCTGACCTGATTCCTGGACTATAATTAAGCATCAGAGATGAGGAACTGCAAAAGCAACAGGTGTAAAAACTTTAACTGAGTCAAAATTCTGAATTGAATTCATTTTAAAACCAGATGTGACTGTTACCTTGAACTGATAAGAAATTTGCCAATAGCTGGCTTAAAGGCTGCAGAGCTATGTTAACTTTAATTTTTTAAGGAAATAAATACTGCATTTTTGCAAATCCAACTTTGAGACTGCAAATTTGAACCCATTACAATAACAGTCTATAGGTAATATTTCTGAGCACTTAGAAGTCGCAACACCTAACGAAGAGGTTCTATCATCATCTCAGTTCTATCGAGGAGTAAACTGAGGGACATGTGACTGTTCCTTTGCCCAGTCTCACAGCCCAAGCCCACAAGCCCAATAATATCATGCCTCCTATCTACCCATCATGTCTATGTCCTAATCTACTGAACCCTGAGCATAGCCTGTGTGAGGCCTGGCAGCGGGCGTATACTGTCACCGCCATCCAGTTGGCTGAATTTTTCATGTGGGAATGCAAGATAGAGGTGGAGGGAGAACATAATAATCACCCCTTACATTTGTGTAATGCTTTCATCTTGTCTCATGTATAATAATGCACATTTATGAGATAAGCAAGGTGGAGGTTACCACTTACATTTGATAAATTAGGAAATACATTAAATAGCCTGCTCAGAACCAACTACCTATGCTAGGGGCTGAGGACAGGAGCACAAAACATGTTCCTAAGAATCACATAATCCCCAAAGCTCCCAGTGACTTGAGAAAGGGGTCGTATTTTCTCTATTTTAAGATCACAAACAAAGATATTACAACATTCACAGAACTAAGAGAGATTATGTAATTTCCATTTTAAATAGCAGTTAAAAATCCTACGAGGAAAATGTGTGGACAACCCTGTAATAAATGTTTGACTGAAAAAATGTTATGAAATACTGAATCAAGGCTTGGAAGTAAGTAGGTTGGTATAGATTGAACAAGACCATTGCTGAGATCACTCCTGAATCTAACTGCTAACCATCTCTCTCTAGAGCTTCAGATCTGCATTTCCAAAAGTTTTCTCCGTAACTCTACCTGGATACCTTGTCAGCCCTTCAAATAAATTCATCCCATCTTCTTCCCACAACCTGTTCCTGCTCCCGACTTCCTCGGTTCTGTAATATTAGCAGAATTCTCTCAGCTACACATTACAAGTGCCTCAGGGTTATCTTTAAATCTTCACAGCATTTAGGTACTTGTCTTTAGATTTTATCTCTTCCATTTGTACAAAAAGCCATTCCTTTCTTTCCACTCTTACTGACACCAGACTAGTTCAAGCCTTCATTAATTCTCTTCTGGATCATTAAAATAATCTCTTGGCAGATCTGGACAGCTATACCTCCTTACTCTAGAAATGCATATTTACTATTACTGGGCTAATTATGTTTCTAACCACAACTGTAACACTACCATGCTCTTTTTCAAACCTAATCAGATTTCCATTGTTTATGGAATTAAATACCAATTTTTGTTTCCAAATTTAAATTCAAGAATGGGAATAATAGTTCTCTAACATAATGGTAAAGTCTCTTTTTCTACACTGCATGTATTATCATCTCTAGTAAAAGTGAACTACTTATAAGATGCCCTATACTTTCCCACTTCTACTCCTTTTGTTCTTGCTTCCATAATTGGAAATCCTTTTTCCACGCCTACCATAAATTATTCCACCTTCATGAAGGTACCCCTGCTCCTCTCAGGAAGACTTAATATTATCTTCTGGTAATATGAGAGATTTATCTTCATAAGTCATTGCTGATACTATCGCAATTGATATTATCCTCATATAATCATGATTGACATATAAGAAGTTTAATTTTAAATCAATCATGTGAAATTTAGCTATAAATATAAATAGCATGCATTCTAACTTTGCTTTATCATTTAGGACTAAAGCCCACATAATACCATTAGGTCCTAGAGAAGAGAGTTTTTTTTCACCATTTTATTCTATGTAATATTTTATACCTAGATTTTATGTGCGAGACACTTAAAAACTATTTATTGAGATGAATTAAAAAACATTAACCTAAAATTGTGGTATAATTTCTAACTGCCCCAGATATAATTGAAACTATTACGTTACCTGCTGCCAATAAAAACACGAAGTAAAGAGACTGGGACTACTGAGGAATAAAACTGCACTACTTCATTATTTTTAAAATATATATTCTGCATTAATAATGAAAAGACAATATTGATTTTGGATATAATCTTATAAGTAGGATGATTAAGAATTACAGAAACCTTTTGTTCTTGTTGGTTTCCTATGACTCTCATGAAAATTTGAAACTGTGTTTTATTATCCTCAAATCATTTATAGAGGCTTACATAAATTTTAAGACTGGAGCCCTGCCCAGCATAGCACCAAGATCAAAGGCTTATTTTCTAGTAAATTAGAATCCAAGTCTTTATATCACAAGTTTACAAATTTATGGAAGTATTAGCCATGATATAATCTGTCATCTGGTCATTAGGTTTCGACACTGAAAAACTTAAACTGGGTAAAAAGTAAAGTTAATTAGGGTATCAGAAAATAGATCTATGAGTGACATTCCAATTACATTCAGACTTTGGATATGTTTATAGAGTGAACTGTAATTGTCCACAAAGCTCTGTTTAAGAAAGCAGTGTATTCCTTAGGTTATATCTTAGTTCAAAAGCCACAATATTTAATGAATATGTTGTCAAAATTGATCAACGTTTAAAATGTACTTATACTACAACTGAAAGTAAAAAGATACTATGGGTATAAGTCAGCCATCAGAAGGGTATAAGTGATTGGGAATGAGAAGGAAGAGGGTTATGTAACACGGAGCCTCTGTAGGAAGAAAGATCAAAATTCAATGGCTGCCCTGAGGACATAAAAAAGCAGGCAGGTCAGGGACCATTCAAACAAGGACACGAACTGAAGTCCATCCTGAAGAAGTGCTCTGTACAACACAGCACCAGTTACTGTTCAGTGATTGTGGTGATTGTACTGCATGATAATCAGTGTTGCCTTCTGTAGTATTCTTTAAATATTTCAATTCCTTCAAGAAATCCACTGAAAATTCTACAATTAGAAAATGTTCCATTAACACAAAACAGCTGAGAAACACTGCCTTAGTCACTTATGTAACTGCCAATAAAATATTTCATAATCAGATTTTAAATCATTGCAGAAAGAAGAGCCTGTAGACCTTATCTGGTTGGTATTTTAGGTTTGCCTTTGGACATAAACTGCTAAATATGCTTAAAGAAAAATTTGATATAGACATAAAATCTTTAGATGTTTTTACTATTTGCTGAAATATTAAAATATTACAGTAAAATATTTTATTTTATTAGAAAAGGTGGTTTGTGGAAATAGTAATTTTCAAATGCTTGCTCTATAATAAGAAATAAATGTGTTATTTAGCATTGTGCTAATTAGGATACACACATTTTTTAACTGTTGAGATTATTAAAAAATAGTTGAGTGCTTCTTAGTGAAAACTATCTTAAAATTGTTTTCTGGTGTTAATAAAGGAATTGTGTATCATCCACAATATCTACTCATTGGAATGTCCAGCCTGGTGAAATCACTGTGTGTTTCATGAAAAGAAGCTGAGAAACGCTGGTATAGACAGTTTTGCTTTGTGAAGGTAAGCTATCTATTTTTCAACTTAACTGTAAATACTTCCAGGGAAAGATCCATGCCTTTGATTTATTTCAATATCAAGTATAGTGTTAAGCACATAGCAGTCTTTTAAGAAACACAATAGAACCAGATCAGCTAATACAGTGACTTGTTAATTACTACTAGAAAAGCTGAATTACAAATAACTTATTTTACAAGCCTGAGGGGGAAAAACATGGTTATATAAACAATGGAAAATAACAGGGGGTACTAAAATCTGAGAAAAGTTTCTGGGACCTTATGAAAAAATTAGAAATGTAAATTTGATGAATAATTGTAAAATGAAATTAGTAAATATAAGTTGCCTGAAAAAAAGTTCCCAGAGAACATTTAAACTAAAAATTAGGCTTTTTAAGTTGAGAGTAATGGTGATTATTTGCAATTATATATATACTTATCCAATATAATTAAAAAATACCTATTCATGTAATAAAACAGAAATTGATGGGCTGAAACTACATGAAGCAGCAGAGTATAGCCGTTAAGGACACAAATTCTAAAGCCAACAGCCAGGGTGTGAAAACCAGTGCCACCTCCTATCTGTGTGACTATAGGGTAAGCTATGCTGAAACACTCCATCTCTTTATGACTCATTTCTCCTCATTAGTAAAGTGGTGGTAGCAATCGTATTTAGCTCACTGATGTGTTGTGAGGTTCACATTAGTTGATAAATAGGAAAGTATATAGAAGAGAGCTAGGCACATAAGCTCTGTATAATGTTTGCTGTTATGAATATCACTATTTTTTTTTTTTTGGCTTAACCCATTTTATTGTGTCTTACTAAGAATACTATTAATAACCATTATCAAACAACTATTATGTATATCAAGTACTTATATGTTATTTCAGTTAAAAACTCTCCACTAACCCATACAGGTATGTATTATCCTTGTTTCACAGATGAAGAAAATTAAGCCTAGGAGAAGTTATGTAACTGGCAAGTTCTCTGACTCTCGTCAGATCCAAAGGAGGATGAGGTGGCTGCAGCAGGTCACCCCACTGATCTCCAGGACTGATCTGGGGGTCTGGGTGGCCTCCTGGACACCAATTAGCCTTCAGATATAAATAGGTGCTATCTGAAAAGAGTTATGTGACCCCTTATGTTGAACATATTAACATTTTATGACGTTTGGAGGTTTGTTTAAGCCATTGATGGTCTTAGTGAATTACAAACAACTAATCTGAATCTGTTTTAGGAATGAATATCATTTTGCATCATTCCTCACTTAGCATTATACCAGTGACTGAAAGAAGTACTTAACAAGTGGATACACATATGTGCACACACACACACACACATTAACCATAGCATTTTAATTAGGAGAAATGACATTATCAATGTAAAGTATACATTTTAAGATCTTATGTAAAAAGTCAATGCTAATAAGATATATAGAGAGAGCACTGAATTTTCTTTCACTTGATGCATAGTATGTGTGTCAAAATTTTGTAAGAAAATAAAATATTCATCTAGTGAATATCATTTGATTGAATATTATTTTGACTATTACCTTTTTTTATATTTTAGAGATATACTCTTCCTTAAAATGTGTTTTTGAAAATAACATTTGTCTATTTTCTTTTTACCTTAACAATCACCTTTTTTAATCAGTATGTGGTCTAACACATATATCTTTCTTTCCTTTTTTTTTTTTTAATCTTTTTTTTTTAATTAATTTTTATCGGTGTATGGTTGCTTTACAATATTGTATTAGTTTCTGCTATGCAGCAAAGTGAATCAGTTATACGTATACATATATACTCTTTCTTAGATTTCCTTTCCATTTAGGTCACCACAGAGCATTGAGTAGAGTTCCCTGTGCTATACAGTAAGTTCTCATTAGTTATCTATTTTATACATAGTAGTGTATATAACATATATCTTTCTTTTATTCCAAATCGTCTCTGAGGGAAATTGATAATTGTTAACATAAGTGTGTATGTATATTTATATTTACTTGAAAATATGCATTTTTACATATGTTACCTTAGGACAAACACCAAAATATTAGAAGAGGTTAACTCTGAAAGAAGAGATTAAACATTATTTTTCCTGTTTTGGAGTACTTTTGTGTTTTTCTTACATTCCAAAATATGTATTATAAACTTGGATTTCTTCCATAATATAAAAAAAATGTTATGTTTTAGAAAATAGTAGTTGTTGTCAAACCCATAGTTCATTCAGTCTAAGGTTTTCAGAAAACAGATATGGCTGCAAAGCTTGATCAACATCGAAGAGAGGAATATTTTCTCAAAGTCTTAATTTCATTTATTATGCTTTCTTGTATCATACATTTATTTAAACATATGGGAAATGATATATTTTTTGAGCCTTACTTCAAATTATTGGCAATGCCAATCTATGAAAAAGACAGGTATTTTTTTTTTCCCCATGAAGTGAGATCGTTTTCAATCTGCCATAATATGTGCCCACACATCTTCACCTTGAAAATGTAGCATTCAAGTTAAATCAGGGCAGATTATTCCTTTTTGACTTTTACAACTGTTATGCTGCTGCCAGAAGTCTTCTCAGCATTTGCTTTGAATTCTGTCTTCAGTGCATCTCTCACTGCTTTTGCACAGATCTGGGAGCACCCGAGGTAGCTGAGTCCAACCTGTCGCCAATATGACAACGTGATGTTGTGAGAGTGGAGTCCCTCCCGCTGAATCGCAAAGATGAGGTCAATGTCGGCTCAGTGTGCAGCCTACCTTTGGAAATGATATTGTTAGCTTGCAGTAATACTTGAATATATAAGATAAAGGCTATAAAGCACTTGGGGAAATTTAGTATATTAATTTCATGTTGTACTTTTTTATTGTTTAATATTAGTAATGAATTCCATTAGTTTCATAAGTATGCTGCCGATCGGGTCAAGAGATCTAATTTGTTTGACACTTAACTCACATTTTTACCCTTTATGTTTTCATATTCCAAGATTTGGTGATGTTAGAGAAGGTAGGCATTAGCCCCTCATAGACAATTTCCTTTTAGATGGAGAGTGCCCAATCTGTTTATTAATTGGCACACTTGGCTGTTAATTCTCAGGGGGGCTGATACTATGTTTTGTTCACTCTTATATACCTGTCAACTGGTCCTGTGCAAGGCATTTAGCACTGACTTGATAGAATGGAAGTTTCCATGTGTTGGCTTTCTTGATGTTTGCCCACCAAAACCTGATCCGTCCAAAGTCATCCACATCTCAATTAATAACATCTCTATCCTGCTGTAGTCTCTTGGGCTATAACCCGTGGATTTATCCTTAATTCTGATCTTTCCCCATATCCTATCCATCTCTATATCCAAAGTGTATTCAGAATCCAACTTCTCATTGCATTCATTATGGTCTCAGACTTCTCCACTCTCATTTGGATTATTACAATAGCCTCGTGACTTCCTGCTTCCATTCCTCTACCCTTGAATTCTATTTACTCTAGTGCAGCCAGAAACATTTTCTTAAAATGGAAATTAATCCACATCCACCTTTCTCAAAATAATTAACAGCTCCTATTTCACTGAGTAAAAAGCCAATGGCACACAAAGTTCTACCCAATCTTTGCTCTCAGTGAAGGCTGCAGGAGCCTTAGAAACTTTGCACTCTATCTGAATATCCATAAGACTAAATCCCTCACCTCAAGATTTTACTCACCTGTCATTTTCTCATTGGGGCTTACCTTACCATCCTATTTAAAATTTCAACCTCCAACTCCTTGTTTTCCCCCTTGGTTTCCTTTTTCTTGTTCAATTTTTTTTCCTACAGAATTTATGACCTTCTAGAATACTGTATCTCTATATCTATCTATCTATCTATCTGTCTATCTATCTCTCATCTATCTATCTATCTCATTTAGTTAGCCTCAGTCTATTAAAATATAAACTTCAAATCAGGTTGTTCTTCCCCCCACCCCTCTGATTTATCTCAAGTGTCTAGTACAGTGACTGAAATATATTTGATGAATGAATGAATGAATTGTATTGTCTTGTGTAAAAGTGTAAAGTGTTTGTTTCTCTGTTATTAAGGTGTAATTGCCACCTTATTTCATATATGTCAGTATTTTATTTCCATTTTAGTGCAAGATGTCATTGACCTTATTTGTTTATTGAATATTTACGCAACCACACTGACTGTATCCTTTGCTTCATAATAAGGAATACACTGGTTAGGAGAATCAGAGGGATATGAATGTTGAGGCAAAGCTCAGATGGTGGAAGCAGTAGTTGAATATATTATAAAATAGCTCTGATAGCAATGTGTTTAATAATCTAGTGACTGTCTAACTGATAAAATGTAATTCTAGGTTCTTAGCATTTCATTGAAGGAAACTACTTTTAAGGTTAACAAATAGGACAAGAATTAGTGAAACTATTTAAAATTCACTTTTTTGCATGATAAAGAGCCTTGAAATACATAGTCTCTTACAAAAATAAACTGTTTTATCATTAAAGTTAATTTAATTTATAAATATAACCCTAAACAAGGTAAATTTTCATAATGGTTGACCTGTATAAACAAGTAAACAAATACATAAAATAACAAATATATGTTTTTATATAAAGGGCACATTCATGTTAGATGGTGACAACATGTGCTTTTCCTGATTATAATGTAACAGAGATGTTAAATAGTCATGTGAACTAATTTTAACAAAAAGTATAGTGTAGGTATTATTCCATTTTCAGGTGAGGAAATTAAGGATTTCAGTCAATTCCCTAATGAACGAACAGATGAAATCTGCATGCCCTTTGTTCCCTCTTTATTCTTTCACCATTATTTTTCAACAGCTATCTTCTATTATCCATACTTTCCTCTTACAACATCATTTATTTTCATTTTCAATATTTTCTGATTTTTCAGCTGTAATTCCACTTCACAGGACTTCAAAAAACGTATTTTTCTTCTTTGGTCCAAACCTTATCTTGCTCTCTACAAATATAGCATATTTAAAGCTAATAATTAACTGACACTCTGAATATAAAGTTTCTTTTTTAATTATAGTTTTACTGAAGTATAATTGATATGCATTAAAATGCACATATATAAAGCATTAGCTGATAAATTTTGACATATGTATATACATGTAAAACCACCACCACAATCACCATAATAACATATTCATCAACCTCAAAAATTTCTTTGTGCCCTCTGTTTCCTTTGTGTGTCTCCTTCCCTGTCCCCTACCTAAGACAACCATTGATCTGTGACTGTAGAATAGTTTGCATTTTCTAGAACTTTATATAAATTGAATCAGGCAGTACTTATTCTCTTTTTTATTTTGGCCTCGTTCTTTATCTCAACATAATTACTGTGAGATTCATCTGTGCTGTCTCATGTATCAATAGTTAATTCCATTTTATTGCTGAGTGTTATTTCAGTGTACAGATACATGACAATTTGTTTTCCATTCACCTGTTGATGGACATTTAGTTGGTTTCAGTTTTTGGCTATTATAAATGAAGCTGCAGTGAACATTTACGTATAAGTCTTTGTGTGGACATATGTTTTCACTTTTCCAGTGAATACAGAACCTGGGTCAGACGATTGGGTAGGTTTAAAGTTTTAAGAAACTGCTAAATTGTTTCCCCAAGTGTTTGTGCCATTTCATATTCCAACTATCAGTTCATGAGATTTCCAGTTGCATCACTTTTATGATCAGACTTTTTAATGTTAGCCATGCTAGTGGATGTACAGTGACATCTGAATGGTTTGCATTTGCATTTCCCTAATGACAATGATACTGATCATCTTTTCATGTGTTATTTACCAATTGTACATATTTTTTGTGAAGTTTCTGCTAACAATTTTGCTCATTTTCATTGTGATTTTTTTATTGAAGTGTAGCATTCTTTATATATTCTAGTTGGAAATCTTACGTTGGATATGTATTTTGCAAACATTTTCTAGTCTTTGGCTTGTCTTTTCCTTTGCTTAAGAAGAAGAAGAAAAAAAAATTAGAATGGAGATAAAGTAGAGAATAGAAAAACAATAGAGAAAAATCACCAAAGTAAAGTTGGGTTCTTCAAGCAATAAAATTGACAAAATTTTAGCTAGACTGACAATGAAAAATAGAAACAATGTAAAATAACTTAAAAGAAATGAATGCAGGGACATTAGTACTGACCTTAACAGAAATAAAAGGATTATGAGATAATACAATGAACAATTGTACACAAACAAATTAGTTAACTGAGATAAAATGGACAAATTCCTAGATTATGCAAATTGAGGCTGAAATGCTAGAATTCTCTTGCTCTACTGCAGAGCAGGGTCAGTAAACTATGGCCCATGTGCCAAATTCAGCCCTCAGCCAGTTTCCAGTTTTTTCCTTTCTTTCTCTTGTATTTATTTTTTTTCAGCCATCAAGATAAGAATAGCTTTTACACGTTTAGAGAGTTTTAAAATAAATAAATAAGAATGCAAGACAGGCACGGTACTGGCTTGCAAAGCCCAACATATTTGCTCTCTGGCTCTTTACAGAAGATTTCGTATCCAGCTATAGAGGAAAAAGTCTGAAGGCTTTGGGATATATGAACTTTGGAGTGGATTTATTATGTGAACATTTTCATCTACCCCAAACCATGGTCTGGCAGGAGGAACCAGAGAACACTTCCTTACCAGAGTTTAAAAAAAAAAAAAGGAATTGGGGAAGGAAGCACAAGCATCCTTTAATAACCTTTGGGGGCTCTCTCCTAGAGGCCAGCTATAATGGTGGGAGATGCATCCTAAAGAGAAGGGACCATATGGTGGCCCTTATTTGGCAGAGACAAGAAGACAGAGGGATACAATGAGAACCTGGGTGTTCTGACCCCTGGGATCTGTGGTGGTATCTAACTGATCACAGAGTTTATAGGAGTTAAATGTGGGCCACATACTATCTATTTTTGGTAGGCTGAAATATCTTTTGTTTTGTTGCTTTGAAAATGTTTCCAATTATTCTGAACCTTCACAAACACTTACTGTCATCATCTTATAAAATATTTGTCAATTTGATAGATATGAAATGGTTCTTCATTATTTTACTTTGCCTATTCCTCATTAGCAGTGTGATTGATGTTCTGTTTATTGACCATTAAATTTTCTGTTTCTGTGAATTGCCTGTTCATATTTTGAAGCTATTTTTTAAATGAACCTTTTTCTTACCAATATGCAGAAGTTTAAAAATTTATTTTGAGCAATGATATTCTATTTATTTGACAGGATCCAAATATTTCTCCCGTTCCATTGCTCACCTCTTACTTTTGTGAAATTTTGTTCTTTTGAAATGTAGTCAAGTTTACTACTCTTCCCATTTATTTACTTTTTTACCTCATTTTACTCATTTTATTAGTCTTTATATTTTTGTATTGAAGAAGAAATTCTTCCATACATTCACGGCACAAAGATATTCTAGATTTCTTCTCATGTGTTTAATATTTTTTTCCCACATTTAATACTTTAATGTATTTGAAGTTATTTTTGTTTCCGTTTTGAGGGGAATAATTTCATTACTTTTAAATATGAAAAAAATTGCCCAACCATCTCTCCCTCAAAGATTTTTGATTGCCCATATAAGGTTCCATATATATTTGGCTCTGTTTCTTGACTCGATTTTGCCTCATTTATTGTTTCTCTAACTCTATATAAATGTGGCATTGTCTTAATTATTATAGCTTTATAAAAATATTTATATCAAGTAATGACAATCCTCCCTTTTGCATGTTTTACATATTCTTCATGGCTATTCTTCGCACTTTATATTATATATGATTTATAGGATCCATTTTTCAAGTTCCACAAAAAAACCTTTAGTGGATTTCTATTAGAACTACAGGGAATTTATAGATTAGTTTTGTAAAATTTAACGTATCTTCGATATTATGTCTTCCCTTTCATAAATTAATATCTGGCATCTTTCTCTTGTTCCAGATCTTAAAAGGAATGCTACGAGAGTTTTCTATTAAATATGACATAGTCTGGTTTTGTGGTTAGAATAAACTCCTTTTATTCCCATTTTTTTAACAGTTATTTTTCCCTCATTAGTTAATATTTAAAATTTTTATTTAGATGAATTCTATGTTCTGTTTCTTTAAGGTAAATCGCATGAATACATTTATGAAGTTTAAATATTCTTTCATTTCTGGGATAAACACCACTGGTCAAGATTCAGTATTAATGCTACTATTCTTTTTTAATTTATGACTTTATTTCCTAAAAATCTAATCTAGGATTTTAGGCCTATATACATACGAATGATTGGTTTATAATTTTAATATTTTTGTCCAGTTGAGTTTCAAGTTTATCGTCACTTCCTTAAATGGATTGATTTTCCTATTTTCTCTTTCTTTTGAAACACTTCTTATTCCTTGGAATTTGGCAAAACTTTTTTTCAGGGCAATTTAAACTTTTACTGCTGTTGAAAGTTGAACTATTGATGTTTGATTACTAATATAATATCTTTAATGATTAATGATTTATACTGGTTTTCTAATTATTCTCTGTCAATTCTCAAATTCATGTCTCATACAAAATTTCTAGTTCATCCTTGTTTTCATTTTTAGCATAGTTTAAATGAAATTTTTCTATGATACTCTATGTTTGTGGTTATGTTTCTTCCTATATTCCCAATAACATTATTTGTGCCTTCTCTCTATTTCATAAAATCAGTTTTGCTAGAAGTTAATCTATTTTATGGTTCTTCCAAGAACCAAATTTGGTTTTATTCATAATCTCTATTTATCTCTGTTTTCTATTTTATTTAATTTCTGATGTTAGCTTTATTACTTATTCTTTCACCTTTCCATGGGTCAAATTTATTGTATTTTTCCTAGACTTTGGAGTTGACCATATTTATTTTTAGGCTTTTTTTGGGAAGGGGATAACAAACTAAAGTTCCAATTTTCTTATATCATCTTAGCTTCGCCTTATGAGTTTTAGTATATAATACATTCTGTGTTGCCCAGGTCTAAATATTTTACAATTTCCAGACATATGGTTTCTTTGTATTATCTTTTGATTATTGATTTCAAATGTAATTTTATTGTGGTCAGAAGATTCAAATGTAATTTTATTGTGGTCAGAAGATGTGGTGTTTATAATACTGATCCTTGGAACTTTTTGAGACTTGTTTTGTGACTTACTAAGTGGTCAAATTTTGTAAATATTTTATTAATGCTTAAAATATCTGTTTGATGCATCAGCTTCTGATATAGGTTTGTTAAAATCTCCAAGTGTAGTGATGGATTTGTCAATATTTACTTTAAGATCACTAAGTTGTTACATTTTGTCTTTAAAGAATATCTTTTAATGAATATTCACGTTCATGCTTGTTATTTCTCGCTGATGGGTTACTGTGGTTTTTAATATTTAACATCTCACTTTACTTCTGATAGTGTTTTTACCTTAAAATTATGTTTTGTCTGCTATTAACACTGCAGTGTAGACTAGCTTTTCTTTGATTAATATTTCCACCAGGAATTTTTCCATCTCTTTATTTTCTGTGCTGCTCTAATGAAGGATATAACTTGATTAAACACACATGCACACAAACTAATCTCTGCATTTTTGTGTATAAATTTACTCTATATACATTTACTGTGGTTACTTAGCTCTATCATCTTACTTAGTGCTTTTTAATTTGCTTCAGTGGGCTTTGTTTTCTCCTTTCTTTCCTTTGATTCTATTGCTAATATGTATTTTATTCTCATTTCCTTTTAATTGTTTAGAAAAATAATGACTCATTTTTAACATACATATTTATCTATATACAATTTTCATAAAATTGAAAAGAGAAATGATTCTTCTCTTATCTTCCTTGTTAGTATAATCTAGAAGAATAGTCAAATAATTTTTGAATAAACTAAATTCAGTTATTCCTATCAGTCAATGATTTATTTAACAAAATATTTTACCGATAACTTAGCTCACTATTGTTTCATACATCCTAATTTTTTTAATCTAGATTTACCCTTTTTTTCCTTACTGCTTATATACAGTGGAGTAATATATTCTGTCAGCTATTAGAATTTTTCCATTAGTACTACTATTATTTATTTGGAGAAAATATGTATTATTTTTGATAGCTTTGAATTTATTTTTATTTACTAGTCAAAATTTGTCATGCCCTTTAATTTGAATCTGTTTTTCTATAGGTCTAAAAACATTTCAACCTTCATATTTCAAATATGACTGGTCTGCTATTCTATGTATTTTCTACTTCTAAACTTGCCATAAAATAATATCTACTGTTATTGCATGTTTAATATTTGCCAAAGTTTTTCTAAGCATTTTAAATATTTCAACTCATTTAATCTCATGATAATAACCCTTTAAAATTGGAACTATTATTTTCATTATTTTACACATAAAGAACCTGGAGTAGAGATGCCTAAAACAGCCGAGACAACAGGAAGCAGAACTTAGCTCCTGATCTCTCATCTTAACTGTGAGTCTATTAGACTCATTGTAGAGTGTGTCACACTACTTTCTGTTGATTTCTACTTATTTTTCATATTTTTTATCTCTGCTACATTCTGTGTTTATTCCTTCATATTACCTTCCATTAATTTTCTCCTTAGCTGCATATATGTAGACTTTATTGAATTTTCTTTTAAATGTTTTTTTTAAATTCTTTTTATCTCTAGATACAGTATGGATAATCTTGATCTATTTTAAAGTACATCGATTCTTCCTTCTACAATGTTTTACAACACACATGATGCCACATCGGAAGGAAATTTCTATCTAGTCTCACTGCACTTATATTTTCTGTTTACCTCTGTTATTTTTTATCTCAGCTATAAATATTCTAAATGACCTCTAAATGACCAAACATGAAAACATTAAGACATCAATCTTTCTGATGAATAGTTTATTTCATGCTACTTCCTTTTCCAAAACCCTCCAGGGATTTTCTATTATCCACCAAATTATTTATCAACTCTTTAGCCTTGTGTTAAATGTCCTGCACAGTCTGGCCCCAATTTATAGTATTCTGGGTTATCTCCTATTATATATATTCATCATATGTTCCTTGCGTGCTTACTAAATGTCAAGTATTATGCTAGGTACTGAGGAGGAAATGATACATAAGATCAAATATAGTTTCTTCTCAAAAACGGCATAAACTCTGGTGGTTGAACCATACATTAATATAATGATCACAATAAAACAAAAATTATAAAATCACAACTGTAATTTTAACAGCAGAGTTTCATGGTGCAATGAAATAATATATTATTTAATTATTATTATCTTGCAAATTGAAATTTTGCTCATTAAACAGTAACTCTCCACTTACCTCTTCCTCCTCCCCTGGAAACTATCATTCTACTTTCTGTCTCTATGAAGTTAACTACTCTAGGTATCTCAAAAAAGTGGAATCATACCATATTTGTCCTTTTGTGACTGGCTTATTTCACTTAGCTTAATGTCTTCAAGATTCATCTCTGTTGTTGCATGTTTTGGCATTTTCTTCCTTTTTAAGACTAAATAATATTCCATTATATCTATATTTTATGTATTCATTCATTTGTTGATAACACTTGGGTTGCTTCCACTTTTTCACTATTGTGAATAATGCTGCTATGAACATGGGTGTATAAATATCTGTTATGGTCTCAGCTTTCAGTTCTTTAGGGTATAAACCCAGAAGTAAAATTGCTGGATCTTGTGGTGATTCTATTTTTAATTTGTTGAAGAATCACCATACTGTTTACCATGGAAGTTGCACCATTTTACATTCTCACCAGCAATGCAAAAAGTCCCAATTTTTCTGCATCTTTGCTGACATTGCTATTTTCTGTTTTTGTTTTCGTTTTGTTTTGGTTTTTTTAGAACAGTCATGCTAGTTTTGTAAAGTGGCATCTCACTGTAGTTTTCATTTGTATTTTCCTGATGAATAGTGATGTCAAACATCTTTTCATATGTTTACTGGCCATTAGTATATCTTCTTGGAGAAATAGCTATTTTAAGTTCTTTGCCCATTTTTAATCAGGTTGTTTGGATTTCTTTGTTATTGAGTTGTAGTAATTTTTTATATATTAGAGATATTAACCCCTTTTCAGATATATTAGCTTCAAAGATTTTTCAAGTAACTTTCAAGCATAAAAAATTATGTTTGGAGGATACCTTCAAGGTGGTGGAGGAGTAGGATGTGGAGATCACCTTCCTCCCCACAAATACATCAGAAATACATCTACATGTGACACAACTCCTAAAGGACACCTACTGAATGCTGGCAGAAGACCTCAGACTTCCCAAAAGGCAAGAAACTCCCCACGTACCTGGGTAGGGCAAAAGAAAAAAGAAAAAACAGAGACGAAAAAATAGGGATGGGACCTCTGAGAGGGAGCTGTGAAGGAGAAAAAGTTTCCACACACTAGGAAACCCCTTCATGGGAGGAGACAGGGGGTAGCGGGGTGGGGGGAAGCTTCAGAGCCATGGAGGAGAGCGCAGCAACAGGGGTGCAGAGGGCAAAGTGGAGAGATTCCCGCACAGAGGATCGGTGCAGACAGCAAAAACAATAGGAACTACGAACATGCAGCCTGCAAAATGGAGACCCCAAACACAGTAAGTTAAGCAAAATTAGAAGACAGAGAAACACACAGCAGATGAAATAGCAAGCTAAAAACCCACCAGACCAAACAAATGAAGAAGACATAGGCAGTCTATCTGAAAAAGAATTCAGAGTAATGATAGTAAAGATGATCCAAAATCTTGGAAATAGAAAGGAGAAAATACAAGAAACGTTTAACAAGGACCTAGAAGAACTAAAGAGCAAGCAAACAATGATGAACAACACAATAAATTAAATGAAAAATTCTCTAGAAGGAATCAATAGCAGAATAACTGAGGCAGAAGGACGGAAAAGTGACCTGGAAGATAAAATAGTAGAAATAACTACCACAGAGCAGAATAAAGGAAAAAGAAAGAAAAGAATAGAGGACAGTCTTAGAGACGTCTGGGACAACATTAAACGTACCAACATTCAAATTATAGGGGTCCCAGGAGAAGAAGAGAAAAAGAAAGGAATGAGAAAATATTTGAAGAGATTATAGTTAAATAGTTCTTTAATAGGGGGAAGGAAATAGTCAATCAAGTCCACGAAGCACAGAGAGTCCCATACAGGATAAATCCAAGGAGAAACAGGCCAAGATACATATTAATCAAACTAGCAAAAATTAAATAAAAAGAAAAAGTATTTAAAGCAACAAGGGAAAAACAACAAATAAAATACAAGGGAATCCCCATAAGGTTAAAAGCTGATCTTTCAGCAGAAATTCTGCAAGCCAGAAAGGAGTGGCAGGACATATTTAAAGTGATGAAAGGAAAAAACCTACAATGAAGATTACTCTGTTCAGCAAGGATCTCATTCAGATTCAACGGAGAAATTAAAATCTTCACAGACAAGCAAAGGCTAAGAGAATTCAGCACCACCAAACCAGCTTTACAACAAATGCTAAAGGAACTTCTCTAGGCAGGAAACACAAGAGAAGAAAAAGACCTACCATAACAAACCCAAAACAATTAAGAAAATGGTAATGGGAACATATATATCGATAATTACCTTAAACGTAAATGGATTAAATGCTCCAACCAAAAGACATAGGCTGGCTGAATGGATACATAAATAAGACTCATATATATGCTGTCTACAAGAGACCCACTTCAGACCTAGGGACACATACAGACCGAAAGTGAGGGGATGGAAAAAGATATTCTATGCAAAAGGAAATCAAAAGAAAGCTGGAGTAGCAATTCTCATATCAGACAAAATAGACTTTAAAATAAAGCCTATTACAAGAGACAAGGAAAGACACTACATAATGATCAAGGGATTAATCCAAGAAGAAGATATAACAATTGTAAATATTTATGCACCCAACATAGGAGGACCTCAATACATAAGGAAAATGCTAACAGCCATAAAAGGGGAAATTGACAGTAACACAATCATAGTAGTGGACAGTAACACCCCATTTTTACCAATGGAAAGATCATCCAAAATGAAAATAAATAAGGAATCACAAGCTTTAAATGATACATTAAACAAGACAGACTTAATTGATATTTATTGGACATTCCATCCAAAAACAATAGAATACACTTTCTTCTCAGGTGCTCATGGAATATTCTCTAGGATAGATCATATTGTGTGTTACAAATCAAGCCTTGGTAAATTTTAAAAAATTGAAATTTTATCAAGTATCTTTTCTGACCACAACACTATGAGACTAGATACCAATTACATGAAAAAAATTTGGAAAAAACACAAACACATGGAGGCTAAACAATACACTGCTACATAACCAAGAGATCACTGATGAAATCAAAGAGGAAATCAAAAAATACCTAGAAACAAATGACAATGGAAACATGATGACCCAAAACCTATGGGATGCAGCAAAAGCAGTTCTAAGAGGAAAGTTTATAGCAATAAAATCCTACCTCAAGAAACAAGAAACATCTCCAATAAACAACCAAACCATACACCTAAAGCAATTAGAGAAAGAAGAACAAAAAAAACCCAAAGTTCATAGAAGGAAAGAAATCATAAAGATCAGACCAGAAATAAATGAAAAAGAAATGAAGGAAACAATAGCAAAGATCAATAAAACTAAAAGCTGGTTCTTTGAGAAGAAAAACAAAATTGATAAACCATTAGCCACACTCATCAAGAAAAAAAGGGAGAAGACTCAAATCAATAGAATTAGAAATGCAAAAGAAGAAGTAACAACTGACACTGCAGAAATACAAAGGATCATGAGAGATTACTAGAAGCAACTATATGTCAATAAAATGGACAACTTGGAAGAAATGGACAAATTCCTAGAAAAGCAAAACCTTCCGAGACTGAACCAGGAAGAAATAGAAAATATAAACAGACTGATCACAAGCACTGAAATTGAAACTGTGATTAAAAATCTTCCAACAAACAAAAGCCCAGGACAAGATGGCTTCACATATGAATTCTATCAAACATTTAGAGAAGAGCTAACACCTATCCTTCTCAAACTCTTCCAAAATATAGCAGAGGGAAGAACACTCCCAAACTCATTCTACGAGGCCACCATCACCCTGATACCAAAACCAGACAAAGATGCCATAAAGAAAGAAAACTACAGGACACTATCCCTGATGAACATAGATGCAAAAATCCTAAACTAAATACTAGCAAACAGAATCCAACAGCACATGAAAAGGATCAGAAACCATGACCAAGTGGGGTTTATCCCAGAAGTGCAAGGATTCTTCAATATATGCAAATCAATCAATGTGATAAACCATATTAACAAACTGAAGGAGAAAACCAAATGATCATCTCAATAGATGCAGAAAAATCTTTTGACAAAATTCAACACCCATTTATGATTAAAAACCCTCCAGAAAGTAGGCATAGAGAGAACTTACCTCAACATAATAAAGGCCATACATGACAAACCCACAGCCAACATTGTTCTCAATGCTGAAAAACTGAAATCATTTCATCTAAGATCAGGAAGAAGACAAGGTTGTCCACTCTCACCACTATTACTCAACATAGATTTCAAAGTTTTAACCACAGCTATCAGAGAATAAAAAGAAATAAAAAGAATCCAAACCAGAAAAGGAGAAGTAGAACTGTCACTGTTTGCAGATGACATGATTCGGTACATAGAGAATCCTAAAGATGCTACCAGAAAACTACCAGAGCTAATCAATGAATTTGGTAAAGTAGCATGATACAAAATTAATGAACAGAAATCTCTTGCATTCCTATACACTAATGATGAAAAATCTGAAAGAGATATTAAGGAAATACTCCCATTTACCACTGCAACAAAAAGAATAAAATACCTAGGAATAAACCTACCTAAGGAGACAAAGGACCTGTATGCAGAAAACTATAAGACCCTGATGAAAGAAATTAAAGATGATGCAAACAGATGGAGAGATATACCATGTTCTTGGATTGGAAGAATAAACATTGTGAAAATGACCATACTACCCAAAGCAATCTACAGATTCAATGCAATACCTATCAAACTACCAACGGCAGTTTTCACAGGACTAGAGCAAAAAATTTCACAATTTGTATGGGAACACAAAAGACCCCAAATAGCCAAAGCAATCTTGACAAAGGAAAACAGAGCTGGAGGAATCAGGCTCCCGGACTTCAGACTATACTACAAAGCTAAAGTAATCAAGATAGTATGGTACTGACACAAAAACAGAAATATAGATCAATGGAACAGGATAGAAAGCCCAGAGATAAACCCAACACATATGGTCATCTTATTTTTGATAAAGGAGGCAAGAATATACAGTGGAGGAAAGACAGCCTCTTCAATAAGTGGTGCTGGGAAAACTGGACAGCTACATGTAAAAGAATGAAATTAGAACACTCCCTAACACCATACACAAAAATAAACTCAATATGGATGAAAGAGCTAAATGTAAGGCCAGACACTATAAACCTCTTAGAGGAAAACATAGGCAGAACACTATATGACATAAATCACAGCAAGATTCTTTTTGACCCACCTCCTAGAGAAATGGAAATAAAAACAAAAATAAACAAATGGGACCTAATGAAACTTAAAAGCTTTTGCACAGCAAAGAAACCATAAATAAAACAAAAAGACAACCCTCAGAATGGGAGAAAATATTTGCAAATGAAGCTACTGACAAAGGATTAATCTCCAAAATTTACAAGCAGCTCATGCAGCTCAATATCAAAAAAACAAACAACCCAATCCAAAAAGGGGCAGAAGACCTAAACAGACATTTCTCCAAAGAAGATATACAGATTGCCAACAAACACATGAAAGAATGCTCAACTTCACTAATCGTTAGAGAAATGCAAATCAAAACTACAATGAGATATCACCTCACACCTGTCAGAATGGCCATCATTAAAAAATCTACAAATAATAAATGCTGGAGAGGGTGTGGAGAAAAGGGAACCCTCTTGCACTGTTGGTGGGAATGTAAATTGATACAGCCACTATGGAGAACAGTATGGAGGGTCCTTAAAATCTAAAAATAGAACTACCATAGGACCCAGCAATCCCACTACTGGGCATATACCCTGAGAAAACCATAATTCAAAAAGAGTCATGTACCACAATGTTCATTGCAGCTCTATTTACAATAGCCAGGACATGGAAGCAACCTAAGTGTCCATCGACAGATGAATGGATAAAGAAGATGTGGCACATATATACTATGGAATATTACTCAGCCATAAATGAAAAGAAATTAAGTTATTTGTAGTGAGGTGGATGGACCTAGAGTTTGTCATACAGAGTGAAGTAAGTCAGAAAGAGAAAAACAAATACTGTATGCTAACACATATATATGGAATCAAAAAAAAAAAAAAGATTTGAAGAACCTAGGGGTAGGACAGAAAGAAAGATGCAGATGTTGACAATGAACTTGAGGACACAGGGAGGGAGAAGGGTAAGCTGGGACAAAGTGAGAGAGTGACATGGACATATATCCACTACCAAATGTAAAATAGATAGCTAGTGGGAAGCAGCTGCATAGCTCAGGGAGATCAGCTTGGTGCTTTGTGACAACCTAGAGGGGTGGGATAGGGAGGGTAGGAGGGAGATGCAAGAGGGAGGAGATATGGGGATATATGTATACATATAGCTGATTCACTTTGTTATGAAGCAGTAACTAACACACCATTGTAAAGCAATTATACTCCAATAAAGGTGTTAAAAAAAATTATGTTTGCCTAATTCTACAGACACTTAACGCACTAGAAAATCAAGTAAAATACCCAAGACACTCTAGGAAAGAAAGTGTCAGCCAAGGATTTTTAAACTGTCAAGATGCCTTCAAATACATAAGTATAGAAAAACCAGTATTAAATATGAGAGAATTCAGAAAATATTGTTTCCACAAAAATGTCTTTAAGAATCTACCAATGGGGCTTCCCTGGTGGCGCAGTGGTTGAGAATCTGCCTGCCAATGCAGGGGACACGGGTTCGAGCCCTGGTCTGGGAAGATCCCACATGCCACGGAGCAACTGGGCCTGTGAGCCACAATTACTGAGCCTGCGCGTCTGGAGCCTGTGCTCCGCAACAAGAGAGGCCGCGATGGTGAGAGGCCCGCGCACCGCGATGAAGAGTGGTCCCCACTTGCCGCAACTGGAGAAAGCCCTCGCACAGAAACGAAGACTCAACACAGTCATAAATAAATAAATAAATAAATAAATAAATAAATAAAAGAACGTGAATTTCTTTAAAAAAAAAAAAAAAGAATCTACCAATGTATTTGCCTCAGCCAACCAAAATATGTGGTGAACACCGATTATGTTTACTTGTACAATCAAGGTTAAAACAAATGTGAACATAGAATAAAAGAGAAAGGTAATGCTGTAGGTTATTTCAAAGTAGAAATGATATATCTTATAAAAAATTAAACATTAGTGGTAAAAATGGTAGGAAAGATGTTAAACCGATGACATCATTTGTAAGACTCAGTACTCATAGGACATAATTGCAAACTGACAAATCATGCTCAAAAAAATATAATTATATTTAATTGTAAAAAATAAAATAATTGCGAGTTAATACTTTCAGAGGAGTGCTATAAATTAATTAACATTTTAATGTCCATTGTATGCTTATTTACATGGAAACGAGCAAACGATCTTTAATTGTATGAGAAGATTTTGGTTAACTACAGAGAAGAATTTCCTGCTGGAGAGGAATGTTAAACCTCAAAATGAAATCCTATGGGACCAGGTAATAATGAGTAGAACACAGGGAGATGAAGTACAGCTGGACAATGATTTAGTAGGAATTTCACTGCTGAGCTTGTCAGCCAGGTGTGTCCAGAGAGTCTGGTTTGAACACCAAGTACCACTGGAGCGGGGGGCAAAAGAGAGAATGGAGCCTTGTGGTACTGAGGCTATTAGAGGAATGGTTTGGGGATCACTTCGAATCTTTCAAGCCCAGCTACATTATCTTGAAGCAGTCAAGGGCTAAAATGCTATTGTGCTCACTTTGTACAAATCTCTCTCCAAACCAGAAAGAACTTCTAGAATAGTGAGTGTGGAGTGAAGGATCCTCATGATTGACCTCAATATTACTTAAATGCTAGGTGCTTTTTTTAGAAAACAACTTTACATGTATTATCTTATTTAATCATTATAAGGAATCCGATAAGGAAAGTGAAAAAGGTATTATTTCAATTTGCATTTTACAGAAGTTATTAAGACTTTGGATATTAGACCTTTACCCAAAATCTTGTAGCAAGTGAAGCAGGTTGGTCTTACTCTAGAGACCATATTTTTACAGATTCCCAATCATTATTCTATATGTTGATTCAATTGCATTTTGAAAATGCAGCAGGCTTCAGTAAATATGGATTTAAACAAGACTAATCTCTTATACTATGTTAATTTATTTACTGAGCTGTTGATTTATTTAGAAAATTATAAATGTTTAGAAAAATGTGCTTTCTTATTAATAAATTATTACGTTTAGTTACTGATAAAATGTTTAATTTCTTTTTTATGTTATGCTAATTTCAGATTTTTAAAAACCTTATTAAAATGCATCTGTTATTTTCTGGAGTTGAAAGATTAGTCATTCCCCCTTATGCCTGAGAAAATGGACTAATCCTCCTTTCTGACAGTTTTTGAAGAAACTGTGCTCTGGTGGAAAAACAAATTTCAATCATATAAGATTTGCCTTTCAGTAACACATTTATGTCCTTTATTTGGCCTCCAGTAAAATATGATTACGTTAGATCATATTGCTTCAGATATATACAAATTAGGCATATTGCACAATGGTTAGGAATTATTTTCCTAATGTTTCACAATAGGTTGAATTAATTGAAATCCTTTAGGGTATATGAGGCCAGAAGTATGTCGTGTTCATGGTATAGTAGGAAATAATTAGATCTGTAGTGAAGAGACATTCCCAATTAAATCTTTATGGGAAAATGATTCTGAAATTAGCTTTAAGGAAATTGAATGGAAGCATATCATAGGCAAAATGTAATACTCATGCATAGTATTAACAAGAATATTTTTTATCTGAGCATGGAACTATGTTATCTCCCTTAGAGTCGGGATATAATTTTTGTGACATATTAGAGAAAGTTTGGTCTATACAAGATGAACTAAAACGAGCATGGAAAACATATTTTTGTCACAATAGGAAGTAATGTTTATAGCAACAGCCAAAGTCTTACAAATTCATATGTAAATCTTAATAGGAGAAACTACGAATGCAAGCTAGCTAATATCATAGAGTTCATATAAGACACAGACTGATACAGGCAAAAATATTGAGGTACAATTGACGTACAGCACTGTATAAGTTTATGTGTACAGCAAAATGACTTTACTTACATATATTGTGAAATGAGTACCATAATCAGTTTAGTTAACATCAGAAAAATCTTAATTGTTAGATTCTAGATCTGTTTCCAAATCTCTCTGTTATTAAATTTATTTAGTTGATATACTGTTTGCTGGACCACATGGAAAATACTATATAAGATCTTATATTTCTAAATTGATAAAATTTATACAATAAATCTGTCTTGAATTCAACTGAAACAGGATAAATTTGTTAAAAGTCTGAAGGAAATAAATGTGTTTGAATATCCCAATTCTTGTTTTATTGCCGTGTCTTGGAAGTTTTAATACAAAAACTTTTTTTTTCTTTTATTTCCAACAACATTTAAATAATATTGTTTCAGAGTATAAAATGTTTATATAATTCTTGGTGTAATTGAAGCATTCTAGATTGGGTGATGGGGAAGGGTTTTTTTTCCAATTTTATAAAAAAGAAAAAGATTCAGAGAGGTTAAATAACTGGCCAAATTCAAAAAGTCTGGTTGCTAGTTAGCGACACCTTTGCAATTAGAATTGAATTCCATACTTTTAATGTTAAGTTTCTAGTTTGTACAAGGAACCAAAATGCTTCTAATGGGTAGCTGCTTACTTGTAATCATCCATCCTTGGACAAGTGTTCAGTGTACGATGAATAGAAACACCTTTTAAAAGTTAAATTTGAGGGCATTTATTCTCATGCTGAGGTGCGGCTTTAAATGTTTTCCTGGATCATTATTGACATTCAATTATCTTGTGGAAAGTTTGTGGCCTCCAGGTTTTTGTCATAATATTCCAATTATAATTTACATAGTGCTTCCAGTGGTTGGCAAGGAGACTGCAGTGTTATTCATATGTAGAATTTTAGTCCTCGATGAGTAAGCTATTATGTATTAAAAAAGCATTTTAAGCAAATTGATTTTTTGTGTAGAGCTTTAGCCCAAAAGGACTTCTCTGTACAAAAATCAAGGTCAATAGTTCTAAACAAAGCTAAATTGAATCATGCCACTGCTTCAATTTTATAATAGTTTTAATGTAAGATAAATAATAAATGTGTTTTGGAATCTTTCTTGGTGGTTGTCCTAATTTCAATAACAATCAGTGCATATTTCATTACACCTCTTGCTGTTGACACCAGAACCTTAAGTAGAATTTACAATGGGGGAAGCACATGTCACCAAAGGCAATATACCTGACATGCCTTGTCATCTATTTAACCAAAACACTGGTAAAACTCAACTCTATTATGATAACTAAACTCTGATTTTATGGATGCCACATGAAAGAATGAAAATGAACAAAGTAATTCCTGCTCCTATGGAGCAGTTGAGGACAATGTTTGGCTAGCTCTATGTTAATGTATTAAATTATGACTAATAGTATTTTTAATGTAGATGTTGTGGGATTTCCAAAGAGAAAGGGAATTTAAATGATCATTCTGACAATTCAAGCTTAAAATACATATTTGTTCCAATAACAGAAACATTTGGGGAGAGAGTGACTGATGTAAATAATTAGCTGGAAGAAGGAAAGGGAAGTAGCACTTGCTGGGTACCCTCTGCGGCAAGGCAGTGTACACACATTATCCTGCACATTTATCAAACTAATAAAACAAGTATTTTTAAACTCCTACTATGCTAGATATTGGATATTTAATGATGGCCAAGAAAGATATAGTTGATGCTATCCTGTAGCTTACAATAACCTTGCGATGGACATTTCAGTAGCCCAGTTTATGATTAAGAAAACAAGGGCTCAGAGAAGTGAAATAGCAAGTTCAAAGTCACACTTTTAGGAAGTGGCAAGAGTAGGATCCAAACCGAGGTCTGCCTGTCTTCAAAGCCTGACATATTCACGCCGTAGGGTCATGAACAAATTCATGTGACTAGCAAGTATGTGCTTAAGTATATAATAACAAACATGCCCATGTCTATTTACTTGGCAGACTCCTAGCCCTCTGGATTTCTTGGGGTTAAAAAAAAAGCGTGGTTCATTTTTCAAATCTTGGCAGGTGCTTATGTCTGGGCCCGAGTACGTTTCATTACATTTCACTGTCACATATAAAAGCTTTTTTTTAAAACTGTAATTTGCACATATTTTTGAAAATTAATTTAATAAAGTATGCACTGAAAACAAAGATTAATTACTCCAGGTTTGTCAGCCAACACAACCGAAAGATGACTGGGGTTTTCTTTATTGAAACAGTTGTTACTCAGACACAAATTATGATGAGTTTTTGGAAGCAGATAATTCCTAAATTCATATTAACTGCTTCATAAATCATAGGCCAACTGAAAAATTAATGAAAATGCTCTGACATGTAGGTGTGTGTAAAAGTGGGCAAATCTGAGGCTAAAAATCTAATACAACTCTCAAGCTTTTTATTTCTTCAAAAATTAGCTAACTCTACCATTTATTCCATTAGGAAATAAATTTTTAGTAAAAAATTTCTGAAATATTTAGTAGTTTTAGTCAAAAGAAGTTGTATAATTATCTCCTTTTTAAAAAACTAGTTTCAAGATATTTAAGCATGTAGAAATAACTGAAATATTTAGTATTATTGCTCATAGAAAATTGTATAACTAACTCTCCCTTTTTTAAGCTACTTTAAAAATATTTTTAACGTGTAGGTTATGTTGAATTTAGGTTTGAAAAATGAGTGCTTTAAGGGTATTTGAGTGACACAATCTATATATATAGTCCCTGATCACTTCAACTGCAAAGACTAATTTCCTCCCTGAAGTACTTGATCCTGATCAACAAATTTGCACAGCTATTTATTGGCCTTTGTACCAGACATTATTTCAGGTGCTTGGGACATATTAATGAACAAAACAGGAAAAAAAATACCTGCCCTCGTAATACTTACTTACTCCTATTCTTCCCAGTTTTCTGAAAATTTACTATTTCCTGATTCCTTTCAATTACTCCTTAAATGCTCATGTTCTCTGAGGCTTTATGAACTTTCTTCTCTCTATATACTATTTCCCTGTGTAACATCCTTGGCTTCAACTATCTCCTATATGTTTCTCCAAAATCTGTATGTTCCTATCTTTGACCTTGCTCTTGTGTTCCAGTTCCATGAGTCCAAGTGCTTACACAAGCCCATCTGGAAACCTCATAGTCATTTCACACATAACCTGTCCTGAATAAAAGCACTGCTTCCCTCAACTTCCCTTCAAAGGAAACTTTTTCTTTCCTTAGTGCCCCCTTTCTCCTCTATTAAGATCATCACTGACCAGGAACTCACCCAATGCAAATGTCTATAGCCTAAGTGATTAATAGCTCAGATTTCTAGACTCAGGCAGCCTGTGTTTCTACCCCAACTTTGCCAGTTATTAGCTTAGTAATATTGGCAACTGACTTAACCTATTGGAACCCTAATTTGCTTATCTGCAACTTGGGAATTAAGGGTGCTTGGAAGATTGACAGAGGTGATGTGAGTACAGGTCCAGCACCTAGTAAGATCTAAATAAAAAGTAGCTTTTGGTATTAGTTTTCTTTTCATTATCCTACATTTATAACTACCACTACTCAGTCATTTCAGAGTGTGCTTGGCAAGGTCCTTGGATGTTGCAAAGCTTTGTGGGGCTTCTTCTGCTTGAATGGGTCTGAGCACGTGCTTCCAATTGCCCTCTATGGTAACTTCAGCCAGAGCCCCCCTGATGTTGGGTGATTTATTTAATAGAGTTAAGTTTTGCATTTTGATTGAAATGGATTCTATTATTGAATACAGTTTTACAAACCAGTGAGGTACTCCTAGGGATGCTCCTTTGTTATTCTATTCAAATCTACTTTTACAAATCATACACTCGAAGAGCCAAACTTTCCACTTGGCCCTGAAAGTTTCCTTAGTTCAATCCTTTAAGTATGTGATTTGGCTCAGAACTCTTATCCTGAAGGATGAATTCTCCTGAGAAAATGGCATGAAAGATAGACATGCCATGGGATATAAAATGTGGTGACATTGTTGGCTCTCCCTGGTACTGATCTAGTTAGATCAAGTTAGAGCCACGCCATTAATTTTAAGGAGTCTTCCTTCGTCTTTAATGCATTACACACATTTGCAAAGCAACTGGTCTTCAACTGCAAATCACACTAAAAAAACAAATAAAATTAAATTAAAAAAATAAAAATAAAACCGCCCGTGTGAAGAACCAGCCAAGAATAATAATTAGCTTTTTGACATATCAGTTTCTAATGAATGTGTTATTTATTTAGAAATGCTAGTGGCATGTCTATTAAATTAAAACCTCCAACTTTGTTTCTAGTATGCTTGTACTATCTCTCTTTGCAAAAATAGTATATACAGAGCCAAAACTTACATGGCATATTGAACATGAATTCATAGACAAATAAGTTTAATAGTTGAAATGTGTTATAGGCAATGAGTAACTGATGTCATATATATATCAGGTACAAATTTCAGTCGTAAAAATGTAAATGTGCAAAATTGAACTTTCATTGTTTTTCTATTACTCAGCATAAGTTATAACTTGAGCCCCTATTTCCAACTCATTCAAGTTTCCACCAAGTAAACCTAAAATTAGTGTGTTACATAGTCACTTCTGGTTTTTACTTTCTCACTCGTCCTCAGATTACATCTATATTAGAAGGTCTGGGTGTAATCCACATGGTTCAGATGGGTTATGGATGGTGAAAATGCAGGTACTTTCTTGATGATGAGCAACTTTTGGCTTGTTCTAGACTTTGCAGAGATGTAAATCATGATGTCAGGTCTTTGATCACTGGTTTCTTTTCCTAGAGCATCAACTTACTTCCATTCACAGTTGACTTTGGCTCTGGCTTCTGTAATCCATACACTGACTGTGTCCCCCAGTCACCACAAAGAGACTTTGTCTTGTCTGGCATCCGTCTCTCAGCTACTTTGGTCTCAGCTGGCTCTCTAAAAGGCCTGTAAAATCGAAAAATTATAGACATTTTTCTGGAACGTGGGAAACTGTTTCAGGTCCTTTTTTCCTAGACACATTCCCTCTCATTTTCTATTTTTTCCAACAAATCATGATGGTACAGGGACTTTCTCTCTCTCTCTCTCTCTGACTTTCTTGCTTTTATTATTCCTCAGGTGCAGAGAATTGAGTTTATTGTACCCTAGTCTGTGACATATTATCATTATTGGTCCATGCAAAACTTTTCTGTGTATTATTGATTTTTCTCTCTTATTTCTGATCCTAACTCCTATTTCTTCCCTCAATAGTAACCCCATTAACTATGTGGCATGTATCCTTATTTATGCATCTATCCTGGTAAGATATGTACTATATTCTTGTGTATGTGTTTTTAATTAGTATATATGGTATTATGCTATAAATCTCCTCCTGTATATATATTTTTTAACTTTAAGTTTTAAGGTAAATCCATGTTGTTGTAGGAAAATCTAGTTTTCATTTCTATCTACCTCATAGTATATACCCACCACATTGTATTAGGCTGAACTGTATGAAACTGATATTATAGTCAAAAATGGTCAAATATTAGCAATTTCACGTGTTTCAACTTAAACTTATCCATTCCCCTAGTGACAGACAACTAGGTTGTGGGCAATTTCCTGCAGCCACAAGCAACACATTGATTATCATACCTGTGTATCTGGTATACATGCCGAGGAGTGAGACTGCTGGGTAGTGCTTGCTTAATTGCACTAAGAGCTGCCAGATTGTTCTCCAAAATGGCCGTAATACCAGGTGCCTTCTCTGGAAGTTGTATTGCTATCTCAGACATCACCAGGGTGGTAGGAAATAAATCCCCATTGCTTTTAGACCTCTCCAAACCCATCTGGTGTGTTTCCCTTTCCATCTAAACCAGGGCTCAGCCAAAAAGGAGGGTGCTTTGTTCTCTGTCGATGGAAGGAGGCATGTGGATTGGCAACAATAACACAAAAAAGACCCTGGTTCATGTTCCTAGATTATATCCCATTACATGTGCCTTCATTTAGAAGTCTTTCAGTTCTAATTGTCAAAATCCTTACTTGAATTATTATAGTCAAAAAAAAAAAGGTTGAATGTCTAGACCAAAGAGAGCGTAGATGCATTTGGAACCAAAAATATTAGAGTCACAACAGATAACAACACTTTTCCTTCTCTAGTCCTTGTTATTTTCTGCCTGTCAGTTTAATTCTTTTACTGCAGACCAGCTTTTTCCATATAGGGAAAAACACAGTGGTTGACAGTTTCTGAGTTTTATGCCACAAAATTTTTGCCACCTGAGAGAGATTACCTCTGTCACTCAGATTTATTTTGAAAAATCCTACGGGAATTCCCTGATATTCCTGGCTTGGATCAGCACTCATTTCTGGATCACTCAACTTTACAGGGTAGGTGTAGGGTTATGCACAAACATGTTAGTTTTGAGGGGGTCATGTGAATGGGGAGAAGAAGTTCCAGGAGACAGAATAGGCAGGTTACTTGGCTCAAATTAGATTCTCATGAAGAAGCAGCAGCGTAAGGGGTATATCATGTGCCCTCCAATTGCTGGAGAAACACACACTAGCCATCACTCCCGGAATAACGATTCTGCCAATACATTTCTTTTGGTCTATGCTTCTCTTATCTCCCCTAACACAACTGTGGAGCTTCTTGGAGAAAGTTTTCTGGAATCTCTCCTAACAAAGTGTCAAAACCACTTCTGGCCAAAAAATGGACCTATGGTTCTCTTGACCTTGCTGCTACACAAACCATTGTTAACAAGGAGATCTGTGGAAGCAGTTTATACCCCTGAGCTTTCCAGACAGTTAATACAATGGCTGTGCATGTCAGAAATGGTTCTCTTTAGGATATCAGAGGAGTATTCATTTTATGATCAACAGACAAACTTTAAACTGGATAAAGCCTATTCAGGCTGATGTAAAATGTACTTATCCCTAAGACAGATTTGGGAGAGACAGTGACTAAGAGGGTAAGGCAGGCATTGACCACACAGGTTTAATCCCTGCCTATAGTTAATAGCACAGGTGTGTAAAAGAATTGTATATTTTTCTGTGTGTCTTTTTTTTCTCTCTCTCAGGTTCTCTGTGTGGCTCAGAATAACCTCCTGTGGCCAATTGTGGGTTGAAGATAATTAGCCTTTAATTATCACCAGTTACATTTTCACCTGTTCCACTTGCAAATTCCCAGAACTTCCAGTTTTCCAATTAGCATGTACATCCTCCAACAAGCTAGTGTGGGAAACAGCCTTTCCCTTCGGGAAGTAACCCCTTCCCCACTAATCTTTCAAGTTATATTTTAGCTAGTATAAGTACACCCTTGAGAGGATCGACTTATTTTTATTTGCAGTATCTATCTGCAGAATCTCGGATCAAATGTGTGCTCTCAGTGCAGGAGCTGAATCTAGGTAGACTTTGGGAATACCATCTCTGGGGAGATCAGAATAATGAATATTACTCAAGAGAAGAACAGAAGAATTAAAATTCGCTCAAATGGGCAAAACCTTATTTGCAATCTAAAGAAGAGTTTCTTTTTCTGTTTTCTTTCTTTTTTTTTTGGTTGCAAATAGATAAAAGTCAAATGCAAAACATTGGAGTGGGAAAATAATTCAGACTTAGAATATTTTTTAATCTTCTATCAGGGGACTGAGACTTTATGTCATTTGAGCAAGAGATAGAAAGGACTGAGGAAGGTGACTGTGGCATAAGCTTGGAAGAAGTAAAATAAGTATATATATCAGTGAAAAAGCCCATAGAGTTAACAAGAACTTGTTAGAAATAAGCTGGCAAATTTAAAATAAAACATTCACTAATCCTAGAAAAACATATTGCAAGGGAAAAAAGGGATAATTTACTTCACAGATCTTTTGAGGTTCTACATCTTTGTATCACATGGTGTCATATATCCAGATAGGAAAACTATAGAGAAACCTTTTGAAATGCTGTTCTGGGAATACAACCTCATTAGCATGCAAATCATTTATCAGGATGCAAATAATTTAACGATAATATGGCCGAGGTTCCCAGAGTGAATAATTTCCATTTCCATTACTGTGTATGATAAAAATACCCATAATATTTTCCTCGAAAATTACAGTCCTTATTTAGTACACTTTGATCTGACTACAAATTTTGTTTCATTAATCTTCACTTTCAAGCAGGTAAGTGAAAGAGGTTATTTCACCAACTCACAGATGAAGAAATAGAAGACAAAGGGTCAGCCTGAGCATAGAATGTGTTTAATATATATGGGTGTCCATGGTTTCTAAGCTACTGATTCAACTTGCTGTTCACTAGTTCTTCTTCATGTGAATTTTAATCAACTTGTCACACTTCAGTCCAACTGTAGGAAATTAAAAAACACAGTTAATGTGTTATTTGGCCCAGTAGCAAATAATGTAGTTTTAAATTTTAATATAAATACAAAACCAAACCTCACACCTTGCAGTATGCAAGTCATTGAGACAAGTATCTTGAGAAACTTTGCCGTGTGGAGTTAAGTGTTACATTCCTTTAGAAACGGCAGAATTTGCAAGTTGCACAAAGCAAATTCAGTGACATAGTTGAATCCTCCAGTTTTCAGCATTTTTATTCCTAAATTATTATGAAGGAATGATATTAAAGAAAGAAGCAAGGGATGGGGGAATGAAAAGAACTAGAAGATAAGTATTGAATAACACCAATTTTAGCCAACCTGAGTTACTTGTTATGTTCATGCCACCTATCAATCTCAAATGAGAGAGTAATTTGCCTGTGGAAGGAAATTAGGAAGTGAAGATAATGAGTTAATATAGACTTTTATTACTTACATTTGAAAATGCTGCAAAGGAGATTGCATTTTGCAGGCCTGATGTATCTGTTTTCTATAGCACTTCCTACGTGGGTTATATGTATAGTTGATCCTTGAGCAGTGGGGTTAGGGGCGCTGACCCTCTGCACAGTGAAAACTCTGCCTATAATTTATAGTTGGCCCTCTGTATCCATGGTTCTTCCATATCCTTGGATGCAACTGATCATGGATCATGTAATACTGTAGTATTTACTATTGAAAAAAAAATCACATATAAGTAAACCCATGTAGTTCCCTGTTGTTCAAGGGTCAACTGTACTTCATACAAGTACAAGTGAGAGTAGGTTTGCAGTTTACAACCACCCTGCATCATCGGTCACTACTTTGGGCTTCATTATATGTAATACTTTCTCACGAACAGAACTGATCTTTTTCATATTGCTTCATATGCCATTGGTTGGGCCTCCTGAGGCATTTGCTTCCCAGAAGCTAATAACTTTGTTGCCTGGCACAATCTTTCTAGCCAGTCTTCAAAGGACTTATTTCTGGGGCTTCTTTGGAAATGGTCCCATTTATCTCCTACTGATTCATTCAGGAAACACCTTGAAGTTCTGCAAGCAAACAGTGACCTTGGCAAGTAGAGTCTTATG
Source organism: Balaenoptera ricei (assembly GCF_028023285.1). Taxonomy (NCBI): domain Eukaryota; kingdom Metazoa; phylum Chordata; class Mammalia; order Artiodactyla; family Balaenopteridae; genus Balaenoptera; species Balaenoptera ricei. Next base: position 70,729,415 of record NC_082639.1, on the reverse strand, counting down.
TTTCTCTACATCTCCTGCTCCAAAGAAATTGACTTTCAGTTCACATTAAGTGTCCAGTATGTGACCTTGAATGCTTCTCTGACAGATAGACTGTTATTTCTTGGAGTCATTAACTTGAGTGAGAGCAGGTTTGCAATTTACCATCACCCTGCATCATTGATTGCTACTTTGGATTTTATTGCTTATCTAATACTTTTTCACAAACAGGACCAATCTTTTTCTCAGTTTCAGTTGGATAACTGGGTCATCGTATTCAGTTAACAGCAGCAAGAATTTAGCTTGGAAAAACAAAAAGACTTGGCTTCCGGTTTCTGATGTTGGCATAGGTCCATCTTCAAGAAAGAGGTTGGTCATTAAGCTTAAGTACAACAAACCAACATTGAAGGGAACACCATTCACATTGAATGGAGAGAGGATAGGGCCCCTGAGGTTGTACTGTACTAAGGTGACCCACACTCAAATTTAGCTGTGAAGGACAATGCTGGGTGTCCTAAAAGCCTTGCCCAGCCTTGAGATCAAAGAAAGAGCCCAGAGACAGTGGCAGAGACATCAAAGGTTTATTGGATAGGGGATCTTACATGTCTGAAGGAAAAGGTCCTGGAGAAACGTCTCACCCTGTATAGAAGATGGCAGGCAGACCATAGCAAGAATCCTTACTACCTGGCAGAGAAGGAGGCTACCATTTATAGGGGAGAATTGATGTCAGGTTGGCTCATCAATTACCAGGGAAACCAGCAGCTGGGACAGATCCCTCACAGCCCCTCAGGTTAATGACCATCACCAGGGTAGATGTTTTCCTATAACAAACTAACGGGTGGAGCCATTCTGGCCTAAGGATTAGAAGAATCACTAGCCGGGGCAAGAGGCAAGAACATTTACGTGAGTAGGGTATAGGTGAAGCTGGGTCTGGTCGAGCAGGAGATGGACAAAGAGCAAGAGAACAGCCATCTTGAGTGCCCTGACTATACAGACACAAACAGGGTAAGTAAGACTTACAGCACTTTTTGGAATTCTGTTGTTCTAATGAGAGAGTAATCCAGGAGGGAAATTAAGGACAAGAAAAGACAGCGAAGTGAAAGAATCATTGCAGAATGGCAAATCCAACCATGAGATAGTAAATCCTTGAATGTGGGCTCATAGAAGGCAAGAAATATTCTTTATATTTATACATTTCTGATCTGAAGCCTCTCCTGTGTGCCAGGTAAACAAGAGATACTCATGAATATAATGCTATGATGAAATTCTAACCAGTGAATTAGCTTAGGGTAATAGTATATTTGTAGTATTGTATTTTGATTTGCCATACTGGATCCCTGTCTCCCAGCAGCTGCTTTCACTTTTACATTGATGTGTATCTGTATGTATTTGTGTGAAATCCATCAAATACGATGCTCCTCATTTGTTGTGATATATTGTTCATGTACAGAATAACAAGGAACAGTGCATTTTCTACTCTCAGAGATTGAAATTGTTGGTTTATAGGGAGACACTCATGAAAATGTGTCCAAAAATTGACAAGAACCATACTACAAATAATAGCAGCTACACTTTATTGCTCACCTATTATATGCCAGCTAGTGCACTTATTATTTACATTTATTATCTCTTTTTTCATCACAGCATTTGTAAAAGTTAGGGCTGAAGTTCCCAAATGGGAAATCAAGGCAAACTCGCAAAGGTAATGGAGGTAATTCTTGAAGGAAATACAGTGACATCAGTTGGTCACTGTACCAACCAGTATCTCAAGACAGTTCACAGTTTTGAATTAGATTGCTATAATGACATCATATGGTTCATTGACATCATATCATTGTGAAGCTAGATTGTCAGTTGTTACTATAATAAAAATAAAATGCCACACAAAATTCCACGTGGAACAGGAAATGATGGTGGCCGTATTTATTATCTTTGCAATCAAACTTTTGATTCCAAAGTTTGAGACGTTGTGCTACCCCCAATAGGTACTAAGTTGTTAGGATGTAAATATGCATTAGTTTCGGTACTTAACTAGTTAAAAAACAGAACCTGTTAGATGTTGTTTTTGGCCTAAGGGTGCTGTGAAAAAATTAGTAGGACACTAAGTGTGCCATGAATGAAAAGTATTTGTGTTATTATGTCAGTTAGGAATGCATTGGCTACAAATAACTGGATCTGAATTATGGTCATTAAACAATAAGAAGGGTTTTTTTTGTCACATGACTTGAAGCCTGGGGGTAAGCAGTTCAGTGCTGTTGTAGCAGTTCAATAAATAATAAATGTTGTCTCTTTCTGTCATTCCATTTCACCCTCTTCCTTAGCATGCCATCTCATGATCTCATGGTCAAAATATATCTGCTTCTGCCCAGGTATTGCATCCATGTTCAAGGAAAGAATGAAGAGGAGGCCAGTGACATCTATCTGTAGGATAAGGGAAGCAAAAGCTTTCCATGAGCTGCCAAGCAGATTTCCATTTGTATCTTATTGGCTAGGACTGTCTGCATAGCCACCCCTTGGGGCAAAAGTGTCTGGGAAAAGGAGTAGTTAGCATGTCTAGCATCCTATAATGAAGACAGGTGAGAGGATTGGAAGGGATGTTTACTTACTTAGCAACAGCGCCTGCCTAACTTAGATATTGTCATCTCCAGGGTTATGGTGTTTTCTTTAGAAGAGGTTAATTTTACTAACTGGTTGAACTGGGGTTAAGTTCAAATTTCCCTGTTTCCTAAGTATATGCTTTTCCAATTGCGGTTAGGTACCGCATCTACTTTCTTTTTAATTTCCCTTCCATATTGATCTCCTCTGCCTAAAATTCATAACCTGTTTTGGGGACACTCAAGAGTTCCACGGGGGTGAAGAAAGGGCTACTTTAGGTAAGACCATAGGAGCTCTGAAAGCCAAGGAGAAGAATTTCAGTTTTCTAGAATGGGAAAGAAGAAGAGGTGATGTTTTATGAAGTGAAGATTGGGGTGACAAAGTCAGCATACTAGAAAAGTCAGGCTGGCAACAGTTTGAGTGTTGTTATAAATATGTGGACACCATTACACTATTTCTTGGAAACTCTCTCATGGCACATCCAATGTGCCTGGATTCCTCAAGTGCTTTGTTACTCTGCTGGCAGAAACATAAGATTAATATGATGAATTTTTGTTTCCTTTTCTCTGTCATTAGGCTACACAACATTTCTTGAAATGTTTTCTATGAATTAAAACCACATCGATAAAATATGTTTCAGAGCTTGGGGCTTTTTCTTAATAGATACCTCTAACCTGGTTGCTCACAGACAAAGATGAGGTGGAAATGGAAAATGATTCTCTTCAGATTCTTCCCATAGGAATCTGAGGCATAGTATTTGCAAGAAATGAGGGAGAAGAGAAACTGTTGAGACCTGTTAAAAACGAAAACATTTATGCTACCAACTTCTGAGCAATGTTTCATTCCAAATATAGTGACATTAGACTCGCATCAAGAGTAGCACGTGGAATTGCACTTGTTCAAGTATTTCATTTGACACAGCACTGAAGAGAATAATTTGCCAAGAAATGCTTCACTCTGTCTCTCTTGGTAAATGGAGAATTCATTATCAATAAGAAGCTGTAGAAGAGATCTATTCACTTGGTTCCTCTTAGGAGTCTGCCCCAATTTTCATTACATGTCCCTCTTGCTCCAGGTTTGAAATTTAGTCATGAAAATTGGATAAACTATAAAACTTGGAAAACCAAAGATGTTTTTGTATCATATCCTTAACTTGAAATGGCCTGCATTTTTCCAGCAAAGAATTAAGGGTCTTGTGGCTTACGATTCTTTCTGCTCTAAGGAAAAACATTCAGACAGCATGTGATAATGTAACAATATGTAACTTTCCTATGCAGAGGAGAAATCCATTACTGTTAACCCTTCTGACTGATTAATAAATTATTGTTTATTAAATATTCCCCATGACTTTAGGTTGTGCTGTACAGTGATTGGTCAATTGATTACACTTATAAGATTGGTGAAACACTTATAAAAAATACATTAAAGACAATGATATTTTAAAATGCACAACATAGTGATTATACACATCCATGCTGCTTTGGAAAATGCAAATTCATTGCTTTCAAATTTATAATTGCTGACATTTTCTCTCACAGCATCATATTGCCCAGCAGCGCCTAGCAAAACAGTTAATCACTCTTTTGTGTACACAAAAGCCCTATATACACACCTTGATAAAGAGCGGAGGATCTATGAGTAAAGATATTTCTTCTGTAAGAGACACAGACCAACACTGCTTATACTCAGAATTGGTCATTTTGATAAGTGGCACCAGATGACACATGCTTCCTTCTCTTTTAAGGACTGAAGGCAAGAATTGGAATAAAGACTACTCATAATAGTAAATTATTTAAGTACTCATTACCTGGTTCAGAAAGCATATTAGGTATGAATGATTCTCCAAATTCACAAATCTTACAATTCATTAATTCAATTATTGTGTGTTTAGGTTAAGCCAAATATCATGCAACTTGTTGAATAGACCATATTGAAGAAGGTTGACACAATCTCTGTCCTGGAATTAGAGTACAGTAAAGGGAATGAAATGTGAAAATTATGAAAAGGTGAAGCATGGAGAAGTTGAGGAACATAAAAAGAGACAGCAACGTAGTCTAGAGGGATTTGTGGAGGCAGTGAAATCTTTGAAAATGAAAACAGAAGTCTGAGTCAGGAGTTAGCCAGCTGAAGTGTGTGTGTGTGTGTGTGTGTGTAAGGTAGGAGAATGTGGGTAGAAGTGAGGAGAAAAGAGTGTATGCTGAGTAATGAACATGCTGATTGACAAGTTGAAAAGATTGGACAGAGAGGACATTAGTTGGCTTGTGAAATAATCCACGCTAGAGATGGAGATGACCTACAGTATCATGATAACTAGAAACATACTCTGATGAATTAGATATAAAAAGCAAGAGGAAGCCATTATTAGACCTTAGTTTATGACTCAACTAATTGAGTGGGGCTCATTAGTGAGACCGAAGACAAACGAAGAGCAGGTTGGAGAGTGGGTCAGATGGATTTGTTGATTTTTAGAAGCCTAGAAGATATCTAAGTAGAAGGACATGTGTAGTAAGTTATATGTTTCTGGATCTCCGAAGAGATGTTTGGGCTGGATATGCACATTTGGGAGTTGTCAGCCTATAGACCAGCTAGTATGTGATGATCCCATATTACAGATGGCATCTTTCAGAGAAACTGTGTAGATTAACAAAAAGACAGGACCTACTGGGTAACCTCGATAA